>NW_026623761.1:96973-131895 GCF_030028575.1 Malurus melanocephalus | reverse complement strand
AGGCAAATTTTCTCAAGCTAATCTGTTTGAGTCACCTACTGATGGACAAATGTGTCAAAACTGCTGGAAGCAAGTGCTGTAGGGCATGTGTTTTAAGARACTCTTGATTCATTTATGTTCTTAGAAGTTTTCTATTTTTATTCATGGTGAGGATACTTCACCAGCCCTGTCACAGCAGCTCAGAGACTCAACTGAACTCTTCCCTTTTAATGGTTCTATCTTCTGAAATGTCTGTAAAGTGTATTGGGTTGTTCTTTTTAAAAATCCCTRCTGGATGCATAACTACACATCCAGTTTAATTCACTATGACTACAGCACATCTTTGCCATCCTAAAAATCACCTCCTGCTGGTTATGCCAGTTAAATCTCCTTTGCTCATTGAATAACAGAGAAAGTTTTGGCATCTCTGCTCCTCCACTCTCTTCAGTTTTGTTGGTTTTATACTGTTGTGTCTTAGGACAGGTTGAGGTTCAAAACATGCCCTTGTGGTTTTCATGCTCATCTCTTGTTGGTGGGTCTTTCAAAATTATGAGCAGACACTGCCTGGATGACAAATACTTTGCAATTCAAGCCATGTTTTAGATTTCTAAATGAGAAGTTAATGACCAAATTCCTTGTTTTTACTGGGGAAAGTGAGGTGACCTAATTGTCATATTTTTCTGAAGAACATACTAGARTATACAGGGTGATTGCAAGATTTGAGATGACAGAAATTCCTGTTTGAGGTGACAGAAATTCCTGCTGTCTTCAAGGAAAGTTGGTCAAGACCCATGCAATGAATCCTAAGCATTTAGGGCTAGGAAAAAGTGGGGATAGTGCAGAGACCTTTTGGAGAAACAAAATCATAAAGGCCATCGTGGAAATGGGGGAGAAGGATTGCTTGAAGGAGACTTAAATCACAGAAGGAAAGATTGTGGGACAAGAAAGGCAATAAACCCATGGCCATTGCTCATCTTAGATCCTAAATGTTTCTCTTAGCTACAAAAATAGTYTTGGAGAAGGAATTAAACAGTTGGGCAAATATTGTACAGTCAAGTTTCAAGCCCTAACTCAGAGCTGGGCTTTTCACAGAGCTCTCAAAGCCAAGAGTAGAAAATTAAGAATGTGAATGCCAGGAATTATCAAGCTGTGGAAGACAGGGCTGGAAAGCACAGCTGTACAGAAAATGGCTTTTCAGGGAATGGGGAATTTGCAGGCTACAGAGGGTGGAAAAATAAAGATGTGGAAGCCCACACAAAACATTAGAAAAAGAGAGGAACAGATCAGTCCCAAGAAGGATTATGAATGCAAGGAAATTAATTTACATAACTGAAAACTAATTATGCCAGCAGAGAACATTGTTTTAATTGTTTTTAGCAGAACACAAGCAGGATATCAGCTAGGCCTGGAAGAAGTTTGAGACTATTTTCATAAAAGTCTTACAAATTCAGAACTAATATTTAGCCTAAGTGAGAAGCCTGTCACACTCCTCTGTCACCTGTCTCTTGGTTTGGACATATCTCAGTTATACATAGATATAGATATATAGATACATAAAACAATTTCTGCTGTCTCTCTGTCACCTCATTTCTTGGTAACACGTTTGCCACAGAGACACTTAGGCTGACAAAGTGCTTTGTAGGATTGATGGGGCTCAAGRGCAGTGCAATAAATGCCAGCAGGAAGCATCCCTCCTGTTTGATGCACAGCTTTGACTTTCAGCTATGGGTGTGGAGGACCATACATCCTGATAYAAGTGCAGTTTCTTTATGGATCATTTAGTGCTATGTTCATAAAGTCATTGCCAGACTTTAAACTTTCAAARTTGGGGAATACAAGGAAATATGATAAATCTGCCATGTATGGTCATAGGTATTCCCTTTCCCCATAGTTATACAACTTTATTCAAATATAAATTTTAGCCACTTGTACACTCATCAGGACATGAATCAAGTTTGTCTCTCCAAGCCAATATAATGACCATCATATAATCAACTCTTTTCATCCATTCATCATTCAAAATCAAATTTTGGTTTGTGGATGCAATTTTTTCATGTCCCAGCACAAATTTCTTGCTTTGTGTGTTAACCAGAGTATATGAAACCTACTTTTTTTTATGTGAAAGTCTTCAGCTTTAATCAATTTAATACAGAACTCYGAGAATGTATACTTATTTCTTCTCTGAAAATGTCTGAGCCTGTCATCTTGCTTCCAGTACATAGGCAAAGAAATCATGTTGACTCCAAAGAATTAGTACCACTGCCTCTTAAAAATTTTAAAAGTGCAGAAAGAGTAAAAAATATATTCAGCTATATTTTCCAAGGGGTATTTTAAATTAGCCTSTAGTTCTGCATAGTATTCACATAGCCTAGGGAGCAATGTGAATAACCCAAAATCAGTGTGTACAGATAGGACAGGTGTCAGCAAACTTTGAAGGAAACTGCCATATCAGTGCACAGAAAATAAAATCTTCAGTCATGGAACCTGCTTTATTTTTCTACTGCAGYTCTCTAYTACAGCCATTGTGGCTTCTGGGATTTTGTTACACCACAAGGCCGGGAGCTGGGGCTGCTGTTGCACTGCTGCTGTCGTGGGAGGGAAAAAAAGTGAGAGGAAAGTATAAAAGTGAGACGAGGCAGGCTTGGGCATCCTGGTGCTGCCTGCTGGGGACACCTCCAGCTCTCTGGTGGGAYTGTTCCCCCAGGCTGCCCCAGCACWGTRGGGARCATCAACCACGACCTTCAGGGAGCCCCTCACACACAGAACCAGGGCCCTGCTTTTCCTCTAGCTGGCAAATGGACCCAGGTGATTATTTGACAACCCTTGATGTCCAGTCCAGCAAAAGAATCACTAACTCTGGCTGCTTAACAGGTGACTTTTGGCAGCTGCTCAGCCCACACATCAGTCACAGCAGGGAGTTTTCTCCAGTAACTGTATCCAGATGTCAGCCCTTTAAAGGTGTTTTACCCATCCTCTTTAGTGTTTCTGTTCATTTCCACTGTTGGCTGCTCTGACAGYTCTGAAGGAAGCTTAGCACAAGGACTGCAGTAGCACTTTGTCTGCCTGAATGTCCCCCAGCTTTCAGCCCTGTAGGATGGAGAGTGTGTACTCTGCCTTGCTGAGCAATTCAGAATTTTTATAAATTCTTCAGGAGCAGGAGAGGCAAAGACTATTTCAGGGCTGTCAGAGGGCAATTACTGACACACAGCTCACACCACCTACAGCCCCAACGCTTCTCTGATAACTGATGTTTGCCTCAGTAAAAGGTGAACCATATTTATTTTGGCAGTCTAATTCATAGTATAGATTAAATATTGAGAAGTCAGTGACTACAACAACCAGTGTGCACTGTTCCTGTTGCTTTCAGGACATTATTTAGCTGCYCAGAAATGTTACAATGCATCTTTTCCCTCATCATACCAATTTCACTCCACTCTGGTCTCTAGTTCTTTGCTAGTTGTCAATAACAAGCAATTTCCCTTTTCCTCTGCCCGTCATCACTGCCACCTTGAATTTTTGGTGGCTGTGATGTAAGTGTAGGGGTGGGAGGTCATGTCAGGGAAGAACAAGCAATGGTTCTAAAAACCTCAGGTGATTGTGAGATGAACTTCATGGAAAACAYTGATTTTTCCCTTTTCCTCTTCAAAATTCTCAGGTTGTGGGGGTGTAAATGCATGGASCAGTGCTATTGTGAATCATGTTGGAATAACATGATACAGCATGAGCTTAAGTAATAGGTTTTATGGCTAAAATAAGAGTCTTCTATCTTTAAGTGAGTCTGTTCTATTTTTGTTACAGAAGTCCTCCAAAGGCAAGGCAGCAAGGAGCTGGATAACTGCACATGCTGTTACCAGATCCCACTGGGAATTGATCAGGTGTCCCCATGAAGAATTAAAAATACATTCAGGGGAAGGTTTTTTACCCCTTTCTTTTCAGAAGATTCTGAAACTGTAGAACTAAATGCAAGGAATTTGTTAGTATAGGATAAACTGGTGTGAATCACACAGCTGAGCCAAGGACAAGCAGGGGCAAGGCAATGAACARAATTGCTGCTTGGTTTTGCAGCACCTGGATGGTATTTTTAACATGCATTTTGTACCACGTTTCACCTGCTGATCTGGTGCAATCCTTTGCTGTGTGCAAAGTAAAAAAAAAAAATTAAAATTGAGCTACCGCACTCAATTCTCATTTAAGTCTTTTAAATACACCGGTGCTGTTAGCTATAGGTAAGCACTCTTGACAGTAAATGTTGTGACAGAATGAGTCCTTGACTGATGCTCTGATTTGCAGGCCACATCAGTAACAATAAATGTACACGACTCTTTCACGGGTGTTCAAATATCTCCAACTGCTCTGATTCTTCCCATGTCTGGATTTTGCATAGTTGATTTCTTGGGTTTTGGAAAAGTGAAAATGCTTTTTAATGATGTGTAATGCAATGTCTTGGTATTGCTCAGGGAACTTCAAATTCCAGCCACCAGCTAGCAAAAGTGTATGGCTGATTTTCTGAAACAGAGTAGGGTTTTGAAAACCAGTGCTAAATTCTGCTTGTGAATTCTGCTCATTGCAATATTTCACAAAACACAGAATTACCAACTATTGTTTGGGCACACAATACTCTAACAGAAAATTATAACTTCTGTATATCAAATGTATGAAACTCTATTTAATCCTATTCCCTTTTTTCCTACCTGATTTATGCCTCTTTTATGAAAAAAAAATGTATTTCCCAGTAATTCATGTCTCCATCTTCTAATAGCTTTTGCCTGAAAGTGTAACACCAGCATCTMTATATTTCTTGGATTTACTCCCACAGGCTACAAAATGCTTTAACAAATGAGAGCCTTGATTGATTACACAATAGAGATTCAATCACAAAGAAATAGCAGGAGGATAAARCATCTTGCTGGTCAAGCTGATGGGCCTTTAAACTTTTGCCTAAATCCACAAAGCCAACAGTTAATTGGAATGGTACAGTTCACTAACATAAATCTCCCACACACATTGTGTATTTTATCACAAATCACAGTACAATTTGGAATCGTATCATTTTCTGTAAAACATAACACCCTTGTGGACTCTGAAGAAAAGACTGCATTGCTGTTCTGGAAAGTGAGCAGCTTCAGCAGGGGATTTCAGACAGACAGACCATAACTGCTRAAGTTTCCTCTACAACACATCACCTGTACTTTTATTAAAACAGCCTGCAAATCCTCTTTGAGGACCAAACAAGCAGCTTCCTCTTCATCCTGAAAACATGGTTACGGATGTGGAGGTGGTAGCATTGGCAAGAAGCAGCATTTATTTTTGTTGGAAACTTCCAACATATCCTGGCAAAGGGTTGACTAATGATACAGTTTAATGGTTCAACACTAATTCACAGAAAAGAAACACTGTGTTGTGATTTCTGGAGGTGCAGTGGGTTCTGTATGTGGTGATCCAATAGAGCCCTCAGAAGGACTGAGTTATGATGAAAAGAGCAGGATTCAAGTAAGGGTTATTCCTGGAGACAGAATGATGAGCTGCCAAAAAGCACCCACAGTAAGGAGAGCTGGTAGCATGAGGAGTCTGGCTCACAGATGCTTTGGAGCAGGTTTTGTAAATCCTAGCTCCTTTAGCCTGTACCTTATCCTTATCCTCATTCCTAATACCACATCAGAGAGCAGGATCCTCTCCTRCAGCAAAATACAAGAGAAATCTGCCAGCAATGGCTTCCTCCCTAAGCTTATTGTTTGTCTGATGTTTAACATGAAACGTAGCTCCTAGGTGTTACAGTCCTAATCCTAACACCAGTTTTGACCCTTGTCAATGCTTCAAACCCCTTCTCTGCTGTACCTTCTCAAAAGGTGCTCTTAGRAATCCTAACCCTGCCACAGCTCTGTGCCAGGACCTGCCCAAATGTGTCAGGAACACCCCACCACACTGWGATTTTTGGGTCCCTATAGTCACCCATTCCCCTCTATAAGAGAAAAAGGTACTTGCCTTACCTTTCACCAGCTCTCAGTCTTGCCTTTCCTGCTGTAAACCCTGCACTACTTCAGTGACTCCTTCTCTGTAACCGTGCAGGGCTCTGTTA
Organism: Malurus melanocephalus; assembly: GCF_030028575.1. Classification (NCBI taxonomy): domain Eukaryota; kingdom Metazoa; phylum Chordata; class Aves; order Passeriformes; family Maluridae; genus Malurus; species Malurus melanocephalus. The sequence goes on along the minus strand of NW_026623761.1, from coordinate 125,840 downwards.
CCTATGCAGTGAGAATCATTCTCTGGGACACAAATAAAACTGGAAGTAGGGGTAAGTTTAGTAAATAGATAAATTGAGGTGAGGATTTGTGATCACTTCTGAATGCAACTAAGCCAAATATCTCTTGAAATAAGGAAACTGCAATTTCTTGTTGCCAGCAAGTGTTAAAGTTAATTTTGATAGGGTTCCTGTTGRTTTATACTGGAACGGAAGCACAAAACTAAGTCAATCCTGTTAGTCAGCTGTATCTGAAATAGAGTTTAAATCCAGCTWCATGCTTGAGAAAATAGTCAGATTTCAATAGATCATCTTTCTGAGGAGTAAAGCTGGTGGTTTTTACCTTGTGCTCCATCACTTTAGCCCCAGAATCCCACACTGACCATCCCAATACACACCTGCTTGTTGTCCCTCTGGTTTCATTCTGTCTGGCAGGATAATGACTGAGGGAGGCACATTTGTAACTGCAGGATATCAGAGCAATGGAAACACGACAAATTATTATTATACTCAAGAGACAAGTGGAAATATTTGAATCAGAAAGTAATYATAGAGTTGTTGTAGGTACCTCCACTAATAATCTCCAGCCAGYTATATAAATTTTTGAGTTTACTGGAGAGTAATCTTAAGGAAGACATGTAACCTCTCGTTGCAGTTTCATCCACCTCTTATGCAATTTCGAGTTCAATATAGAAAGGGAAAAGACAGACACAGAGAGCTGATTCTTCTGTGAAGGACAGGAGGCTGCTTCCTGACAGTGGGCACTGAATGTTCCAGGTGGGACAGAATTGTTTCCTCCTGAGTAACATTATTTGGGCAATGACACCTCATTGTTTCCTTTCTGGTAGAGGAAGATAACGACAGTTAAAATCCTGAATTGCTGTGGCCCTCACTGAGATGGAATGGTAGAAGCCTGAYCTAGTCTTGTGTGAGTTCTACCATCAGATCATTTGCTTGTTTAAAAAAATAATAAAATTAATGAATGCCTMGCCTCAGCATTCTTGGAAGGACATGTTTGTATTTGAGTTATTTCTGTTGTACTCTGAGARTTACTTGGCTTGTGTGTGGTTAACATGACTCATTTAATCCAAAAATAGGATTTGCACACAGGTTTTGCAAATCTGCTCACAGCCTACATTAGTTCTGCACCCAGTCGTGTTTGCAGCAATGCYTTCTGGGTGCATATCCCGAATTTTGGGAATCCATTTTGGTCTTTCCTGTTTCCCACTTGTTCATCTCTCATCTTTTTCTGTTCAGCTGATTAAAGAGATGTGTTCAGTCACAGGCTTCAGTGTTTGCAAGAAGGGAAAGGTCACTGTTTCTAGATTTTTCTATTATATACCGATTTTTCTTCTGCAACACCTGTGTGTCATAACAGGAAAATTAAATTCAAGAACACCTACAAAAGTCAGCTCCCTCGGTGTACTAGAAAAAATAAGATTTAGTAGTCCAAAAACTTCTTTGTAAAACTGCAGGTAAATGAACCTGTGATAAATCAGTTCAGGTACAAAAGTCATGCAAAATATAATCACTTAAAAGACCAAAACCGCAGCTGCATTTATATATATTGTATAATCCTTAAATGAAATTCAGGAGCAGTCCCAGAAGGGTGTATTTTCAAACAGGTATGGATTTGATWTCCTTGCGTTGTTTTAGAAGATATAATTAATTTAAACTCAGTAATCATGAATTATAGCATACGAACCGTTGGTCACTTAAAATGTCACCTGGGTTTTCCTAGGTGAGGACATCTTGTTTTCTGATCAATAGAGAAGTTATGGATCTTTTTACATTATTGGGTTATTTTAAATATATTAAAAAATTAAGGCTTTTCTTGAAATGTTTTGTTTGTGGAGTTCCATTGTCACAGCAACCAGAACCATTCTGTTTCCACACAAAAGCTGCACTCTCGGGATCAGACATGCACAGATCAAGGAAGAGGCAGGCTGGAAAACACCGAGAGCCTTTGGCACACACAGAAAACTTGAGCCCTGCTCCATTATTGGAAACCATTAGCATAAATACTCTGCCAGGTCATTGACATCTGCATTATCAAATCCCCCTATGGGATTAGATATTCAGCTCTTAGATCATGCTATTAGTCCATGGTATGGTAATGAAATAATCAGCAAAAACACACATGCCTGAGAAGCCCTGAGTTATCACAGAGCTGGAATAAAATTAAAACTGCACACAGCTCCTTATAGTTTGGAACGTGCTGCACAGAGGATTGCTTTAATGTTCTAAGCACAAAGCTCTGACTCACACTCAGACTGATCCAGAGATTTAAGTGTAGGTAGAGCTGCTCCTGCTCAGCCCATAATGCTCTTTAAGGAGCTAAATCATGCATAGGAGCTGTATTACAGTTACCAGAAAACAGCTTCCCTAATTGCAGGCTCTAACCTTTGTTGACTGGATTACCTCTCATCTTGGAATGGTTTTCGTGTGTTTCTTGGTAAGGGCACTTCAAAGCCATCCATTTAATTTTTTGGAGATAARTATACATTTCCAAAGAGGAAACAAAGGTGCAGGAGACCATAATCTCCTCAAATTATCATTGCTACCAAATTATTTGCCTGAGAAGTAATTTTAGTCAAAAAAATCAGAGGTGGAGGTTATTGTCTCTTGGGAGAGAAGGATTGGAGGAGTGGTTGAGGCATATTTCTTTTTAATCTTAAAATTCTCAAGTACTTTTAACCCATCATCAGAAGACCATCTGTTGTACTAGGATATTGTRGGAATTGTAATTTTTTCCACGTGTGGGTAGTTAATCATGATTCCTGCAGGTTATGAGTGTATATGTGCTTGATATTGTCCAACTGCAACATGCAGACATTGGGGTGAGGTGACCTAGAGATGAAATTCTTGTTCTTCCACCAAGACAAAAACAAAACCAGCCATAAACTGAGCTATATATATATATATCTTACCTTAAAATCATATTTTGCTAAAACTATTTATGGTCTTTAGTGTGATATGTTCTATTGACCTGATATATCCYAGAATGTTTCTGGGAATTGACTGGAGTAGGTGTTTTAGCAGCATTAATCTTAACCTAAGTGTCCTGATTTTATAACTTAACAACTGTGGAGCAGGAGATAAGCTTTACAATYATTTTTATCCTACTAATTCAGGCCAGTGTTATTAATAAGGTACATGAGATTTACAGTAAAACCCTGGAAGGTASATTTAAGTTTAAAATTCAGGAAAACAAAATTTTGTTTGCTCTAGATTAAAGGCAGAGAATGCTARAATTTTTTAGTTTACCTATCAGTGAGCTACTTTACAAATAACACCATAAATTTTACACTGCAACTTCAATTACCAAGGGCTTTAGGCACATCAGTAGAAAAATAAATTTCCATGCAGGTAAATACATGGAATATTCTTTAAAACAGAGAAATAAAATGTCTTCTAGTGGATAAAAATCTAAGMTCTTCCATAGGTAACAAGTGTGTCTCATACATACTGTGAGAAATAGAAACARTACAAGGAAAATGAACAAACTCATCATTCTTACCCAGAAATAAGAATGCAAACATCARCAGCATCTTACAGTTTTCAGTATTTATGACATTTATATAGTACCTTTTTCTCTGCCTTTTTGAACCATTTTCTTTATATTAAGCTTCACAGAAGCCYTGTGCAATAATATTACCCTGATCTATGTGATGGGTAAAGTGCAAAGACAACAGCAATTGACACCTGAAAAGTGAGTGTCACACTCAAAATACAACCAGCCCCTACCTGGTACCACCTTTGTACTTGTACTCACTTCTGGAAATGTCTGTTCAAACATGGRGTGTTGTGAACCTTGTTCTGAATATTTTTAAATATTTTCTGCTTCTGAAAAAAAAGCTATGATCACTACTGTCAGCTCCAGTAGGCAGCAGGATGTCTCTCCACACCTACATTAACACACCTTTAAACATACAGGGAAATGGCTTCCTGCCTGGCAAAGTGTGCCAGATTGATAAGTACATTCTTCATTTATTTTGGTTSTTGGTGGCACAATAATTTGGGGCCTTTGTGATCTGTATAGAGAGGTTACCACCACGAGCCCCGCTTGAAAGTCATGTTCYGAAMATTTTCTYTCTTGGAAAATTCMCAGCGAGGTGGAGATGCTCAGCACAWCGAAGGTATAGCTTTATGCATTACTCACTGAAGAATGAGCATGCTCCTACAATCCCCCATGGCATCTGAAATTTCCTTGGAAACGTCTCCTGAAGTTACTCTGAAGTATTTGCCTAAAATGACCCTGTTCTGTTTGTGAGATCACAGCTCACAAATAAACAAGCTAKAACAGCTTTAGGCATTGATCCTATTACTCCAATACTTTAGAAGAAGGCACTATATAATTACTCTTGAAATTCTGTTCCAAAGTATTCTTGCTATTGATAAATCCTGGAATGCTGGAAATAAATACAAAATACACTGGAAAAATATTAGAGAGTKCAGAGCACAATTTCTCTTACAGATTTGCTGATGTTTTCTATCATTTGATCCTCCAGTTAGCAACTCATGACATCACCTGACTTAAACCATTTTGACTGACGTTTTGTGCACTCCTTGCCACAGGCAGAAGTTGGTGTGGCTCAATTTCCCCCTGTAAACAGGAGGCCATTTGGCCATTTAACTCACAAAAGTGGCAGGAATCAGTTTAATTAATATAGGTTAGGCACTTAGATATTRTAATGTAGGTAGAAAAGTCCATGTGGGAGTGAAAAAAATTTGTTTTCTGAATGTAGTTTGAATCTATGTGAGGCCTAAGGCTGTGCACTGAACCAAATGTTGAAAAATCCTTAGGCAGCAAGCAACATCCATTCTGTGCATGAGTGAGTCTGGAGTCAGAGAGGAAATTAATATGTGATTGTGTAATTAGACTGTAGAATAATTAATATACACAAGGGAAGGATAACTTCAAATACAGGTAATCACAATTCCATTTTTTTCCCCTGCAGTTAATTTTGCAGCCTTTTTTTTTCTTTCATTCTAACTTTTCTCTGTGTGATATATGGTGTAAGGGAGAGAAGTGCAGGACTATTAGCTGATTTTTTCCCCTTTATTAAATGTTAATGTGAAWTCTGCAACAAAGAATGTGATTGCCCACTTATTATTCTACAAGAGTTTGGCTTTGTTTGAAATGAAAACTTTCCGGTCATTTAACAAAAAAAAGTCCAGATCTTTCATGTTATCTGCTAGGCTTCTAATTCTCTTAAGTAAATGCTTGAACTTTGAAATTTCTAACACYGTGTGCAGTCATGAATTATTTCTAGCTCACCAGGAAAGACACGTCTCCATTGCAAACACAGCAGTGTGAGGGGATTGCCTTACAACACTGTTACACCTTAGCTTGGTTTCTGCAGAATTCAGCTCTGTAGAGTTCTAGGACTTAGTGGTGTTGTGACTGGACTAGAGGATAAATTTTAAAATTAGTATTTGTTATATTATAGAGATCGGTGATTATGACTGCTCTCATTTTCCTGGTCTTTTTCTCTTCTTCCTCCACCGAGGCTGTAATTTCAGCTTCCACTCTTGGYTAGCTCAGCTCAGAAAAAGAACAATTTGTGGTTTACTTTTCATTCAAGATACCAACAGAACTCTTGGAAGCCAGCAGTAAATCCCTTGTTGGATTCAGTTGTGCAAGATGAGATTCTAGATAGGAAAATTCAGCAGATATCCACAAGTAACTGAGAAAGGATCAGACCACTTAGGCAGACAATTTTGAGGCTGTTATATCTATTCCTCTGTAGTCAAAAGTAAGCACTATAGTAATCCATATTTCTGGCTGAGAAAGCATTTATTTAGTAGCCTCAATAATGTTGAAAGTAATAGAAGGTGAAATTTAAAACCTAGAATGTACTATTCCAAGAAAGGCAAGAAACAGTCTTAATGATTTTGAAAGGATTTGCTTTCAAACAAGTGAAAACATCAATAAACCCAAATTATTTTTTAATACCATTTCTTTATTCAGTAAATTCAGGAACAAGTTTCTGACTCAGATTAAAGCTTTAACTATGTAGAATTCAAGGTATATTACTCACACACAAAGTTAAACAATTGGCATACTGTTGTTTGGTATTGCATTWCACTTTGAGCTGAGAAAACAAATCAGATTAATTGTTTTGTCTAATTCCATGTTCTTTCACATTGTGAGTTGTCCATGGCTGGCTAACTCCTTTTTTTTTTTTTGAAAGTCAGACATTTCACAGCAGTGTATAAAACTATTTAGTCAGAGTAGCTTTTAATATTTGAGCTATTGGTTTTTACTGAACACAAATGTTAGCTAGAATGATGCTCCATCTTCTCATCYTCAATTTTGAATGAGCTTCCTGAGCTACAAATTAAAGAATTGCGGTAGCAATTCACATCAAAAAGTGAAGCCATTCTTTAAGGATTAAAGGAGGAAAGTATATGCACTTGTGATATAAATGTTTATATTCTTAGTGTCTTTTTGCCTCATGATSCTCATCATTTGCCTCATTTGCTTTAGCAGGTCTTTGCACTTATGCTTTGTTGCAGACTATAATGTTGAATTAAATAAGGCCTAGGGGATTCTCAAATGTAATTATTGGGAAAATACAACTGATGAGAAGTCTCATGAAAAACCAGATAAATATTGAGGGAAGAAATATTGGGGCATCTGCCAAGCTGTTGTCATGCTGTAAAATCAGCATTTTGCAATGCCAAGCCAAGCAATCAGCCAAACTTGCCTCTGAATGYAATGCAAACTCCACACTTCACCCAAACCTCCTTGAAAATTCTGGCTAAGAGCACAAAAAATGAACACTGTTTTAAATTGGGGTTATAATAACATCTGAACCCAAGTAAGTGATACATGTTGTTTAGGAATTTAGAAGKGAAGAGTGGAACAGAACTGAACAGGACTCAATTTTTATCTAGAGTATGAAAGCAAAAAACTTGGACAATTTCATTTACAGTGAAATACTTTCTTATCATGGACTGCTGTGGAAAAAATCCAACTAGAAAAGAAACCAAGACTGGTCTCAGCCTGCTTTAGAATTACAAATGTTTATGAACATTATTTATTAGAAATTCCTGAAAGGAACCTAACATGACATGACCACAGCCTGTGTTAGGACCACAGTCCACATTAGTCCCTGGTGCTGCTGTCCCAAATACATAGTAATAATGCATCTCATTGAACACAYTCCATTTTTCTGGGGAACTTACAGTTCTAAATGTGGCAGCAAATGAACATCAGGCAAGAATTTAGTAGTTAGGAAGAAAAATGTAATTCWCGCAATAAAATGTCAGATTATTACTTCTTCATGTCACTAGGACTTTATTTAGTGAAGGTTTATTCCTGTTCTCAGCYATATGACTGGATTTGCAATTAAGGTCTTTGTTTAATTTCTTTAAAACATCATTCTTGTTTATACATCTTCTTCAATTCCTTTTTAAAAGGTAATTGCTTTAAAATCTCAGAGGATATTAATAGCTGCCTGAACTGATATGTTTTAATACTAAGTACAGTGATTTAAGTACGAAAGAAAAAAATGAACAAAGCAAATTTCACACAATTCTAATAATGTTCTGGCAGTTGATTCTCTTAATTTTCTATCTTCATCACTTTCTTTGGTATCTGAAATTCAGCTGTAGGTTTACAGTTCCATAAGGCCACACTGYCTGTGTTTACAGGGATGAAGTGAAAACAAACAAGCCATTCCTGCTTTAGAAACCACCACGCCTTCACCTTACCTTAGGGTGAAGTCACTTTTTGTTTAACTGTACTATTAGAAACTGTCTAAACTGTTTTCTTCCTGGTCACCTCTCATACTTTTCCAGAGCGCTGCCCTCACTGAGAAAGCTGTCACTGAGCTGGTACCTGTATCTGCATACAGCTCTATTCAATAAAAATTTAAGCAGCAAGTTTTTTAATGTCTGATGGTAAAGGACACCTTTGTTGTGCATTACCCTAAAAAGACAGTGGAAGGGTCTTCCCTCCTTCACTGAGAAGTCCAATTTTCTGTCTTCTTCACAGGTAGATGGTGGAAATGACAATCTTAACTTCGGGAATGCCTGTAGAAACTGATGAGAAGAATTTCTTATTACAGAGAAATCGAGAAATTACATCCTTTCCAGACTTTCCCTCACCCCTCCCATTTTCTTGCAGGATGAATGACTGTCAGACAGGCAGGAATTAACCTTCTCCATTTAATGTATCTTATTTTCTCCAGCTGCAACCTTTCTTAAAGCACAGTTTTTGTTTATCTGATGACACCCATGACACCACTTATAYGGAAGTACTGGGATAATCTTCAGGGAATGAATCTTGATACATGCAACGATATATCTTTGATGCTGCTTTAGTAGCAGCATGATGTAACCAGTCTTTTCCACACCCTAGCTACTGAAATTTCTAAATTATGAGAAGCTTTAGCAGTGCTCCATATCACACCCTCTCCTCAGTGCCTTGCAGTCAGTCAGCACAAAATTGTGGGGTTTTAGGTCTTACAGAGAGTCCTAATCTTTCTGGATTTACATTTGCCCTCCTTTTACTGTTGCACATAAAATACTGTCATTCTCAGATGAGTGTGTGTGTGTGCGTGTGTGTGTGTATAAATAGGAGTGAAATGATTTTAACAAGTCTGCTCTTCAAAATTTCTACTGAAGTGTTCTGGCACCAGTAACATTTTACCACACAGTAAGCRATTTCAAAAGCATTTTGTAAATTAGTTCCACCTGTTCTGCCATGAAGATCTTGCTGGTGTYTGAACGATCAGACGAAAAGGCATTTTTGTGTTTCATGCCTCAGCCCAACTTCCTTAAACAGTAGTTTCATTTTTTCTCTTTTAGAGAGCATCTTATGCTCACTAAGGAATACAACTACGAAAAAAAAAAAAAAAAAAAAAAAAAAAAAAAAAAAAAAAAGAGCTGTGTGTAGACCAGGTCAAGAGAATGTAGAGAGGTAGCAATGAACTGTCTGAACACTTCTTGGTCACAGATTAGAGCAGCCTCAGATACCTCTACGGATGTGTATCTGCCCATGGTTTGAACAAGACATTTCAGCAACAAAGGATCAGCACTGGAGAACTTCACATTCTGCCTTTTCCRTGAGACAAATCCTCTTTTTCAAACTCCAAAAAAAAAAGCCTGCCATAAAATGGTTTCATCTTATGTCCAGCRCCTGTGAGTTTAGGCAGAGGGTTTGTCCAATAATCAAGTCACAAGTTCTACACTTTCTTTCAACATGGTTTCTTTATCATTCCTTCTCTTGCAGTCTACAGCTACTTTCAGGCCCATATCTGTCCTGTCACTGTCTCTTCACTTCTCATCTAAGTTCTTGTCCATGGCATTGCGTTTTTATGCTTCCTGCWTGTCCACAAACATATTCCATACAGCCCTGAGAGTGCTGTCTCTTCCAGTTCCATCACAATTTCCTTTTTCCCTGAGTGACGCTTTTCTTCCCATGGTCATTTTCTGATCGACTCTGCCTTCCCGGCTGTGCTTTTAGAATACAAATGCWTTTCCCTCATAGCCCTCTTCCTTTTCATGCAATATTTCCATGCTGTTCAGAGTTTTCCGTGTTTGGGACCTGACTCAGTGCCTCCCATCACGTACCTATTGTCCAGCAGTCCCTCTAATTATGCCACAGCAGGAACTGAGCAGTGAAGCCTGGACTAATTAACAAAGTTTTGTGAGATGTGTCTATGTAGGCAAAGCAGAGCTGCTCCAGTGAATTGCACAGGTGAAACTTCCCAGGGTGGAGTCAGCTTCTCCTCCTCCACACAACAACTCAGGCACAAAATCACCAGTCAAGAGGCTTCATTAGCCACACAGGGATGCATTAAGACATTCCAGTTTTTCCTTTGATTAGTCTACCATGGAGATTTTGCCCAGGCCAGCTGTAAAGCGTTGTCTCAGGTACAGGAAGASCCCAGCTGTGGCAGGTTGGAGTTTCATTTAGACTGATTTCCCACTTGCTGTTCACAGCTACACAGGGTGTTTGCAGTCAACAGTGTAAACACAGCACTTTCCTTCCCAGGACTGATAATCAAGACAGCAAGGAAAAAAGTGTTCTAAATCCTAAGCAAGTACAACATCCCAGGTTATACACCCAGCTCCCTTTTACACCACTGCTCGCTCCACTGGATTTTACTGAGCTGCTGTAGCCAGGCTTACTGGATGAGTTAGAAATGGGAATTAGCAATACTTCCATAAGCAGAGGCTTTGGAAAAGGGGAACGACTCAGAGACAAACTCAGTTTTGCAAAACTGTTTATAAATTAYATATAACTGGCATGTAACAATGATAAAGTTCTGAAAACCTGCAGCAGCTCACRAAATAATCTAAATTTAGTGTAATCAGTTCAATGGTACTTGTGCAGCTGATTTGAGGATAATGGTTACAAGAGTCTGATTTCACAATAAGAAATTTTGTGTSTAAAAGAAAAATATATTTTAAACAAGAATCTTTTTTTTCTTTTATAATAGAAACAATAAGAAAGTTTTGGGTTTTCTGTATGATCTGTTGATTGCACCAACAATTTACCTCCAATAGGATCACATTTTAACTTTATGTTAAATAGATCTCAGCCTAACAGCAAAGGAAATAAAGCATGGGGGGGAAATCACAAATTAGAAAGTAGTCCAATAATTTTGAACATYATTATGAATTTTAAAAAAGAGATTCTGCATTTCTGATCATATTCATCAACATCCTTTGTGTTTCATGAATTGTTCTATCTTGAATAGCCAGCGATCCTTTTGGCCTGGACAAAATTCCTGCACAATTACCAGGAAAACTAAGATGCTGTCAGTAGTTTAGGTATTTCTTTCTCTGTCTTCTTCCTTTTTTGCCTCCACTCCTGCTCACTTTTTAGTGTATTTTTTTTCTTGCAGACTAGTGCAGGATTATTTGTAAAGTGCAGCAAGAAAACACTTCTGCAGTTATCTTTCCTTCCAAGTAACGTGGTGCTAGGAGTGATGGCCAAAGCATCACTGACTTATAGGACAGCTGACCCAAGTGTTGCAGGCTGGGGAAAAATGTCATATACCAAAACAATCAGAAAAATTGTGACAGAGAGAGAATCAGAGGAAAGGAAAATAATAGAAAAGCATATAGGTTACCTGAATAGTAAATATATCTTTGATAAACCACTTCACTTCAAACCTGTTGTATTTTTTTCCCTTTATTCACTGTTTTCCTTTCCTGTTTGGAAACTGTTCTGTAAATGGACATTGCTATTTGCTGAGTCCTTTCAGCCAGAAAACACATTCCAACCCTCAGTTCAGCATATGCTAATTTATTCTGTGAAATCTATCTTACTTCAAGTGTTTTACTTCAGACAGTATACATTCACAGCAAGTGAAAAAAAACCCAAAATCATGAACATTTTCATTCTCTCCAGCCTCCTAACTTCAGCTGGGTTTGTTCACAGAATTAGTTTAGCAATGATTTRCGTGCATTTGAGGTGTTCAGACAGAATTCACGATTGTCACAATCTCAGGAGCTAGAGACTATATTTTTTTTTCTTTTCCTATAAGCTGAAGACTTCATTGGCAAAAGCAGTTTCCTCCTGTACTATCCACATCTGTCCAGTTTGAGCAATCCTCAGTCTCTCTGTGCCATATCTGCAGACTCTCCCCAAAGCTATAATGCTGTTACTTCTCCTTCCAATGACATTTTCCTCCTGGGGCAGTTCCTTCTTCACGAGAGTGGTCAGAGCACCAACATTAGCTTGGGATTTTTCATAAAAAGCTGTCATGTTTTCTGGGATAATTGCCCCAGAGGGACCCATCCTTCATATGTGAGTTATCATCTGATAGGGAGTGAATCCACTGTCCCTCCTCTCCCAGCTGAGCCGTGTGTGATACATCATGGGCACCAGAGGGATCATTTTCAGTCTAATTCTGAGTGTTTTCTGGCTGTACAAGCAGAGAGAGCACCAAGGCTTCTGGAAATGGAAATCAGCCAGAACTGTATGTTGCCTTCAGAAAGTGAAGCAGTGGGACATGAGCTGCATGAAGGAATATAATTTTTTTTTTTTTTTTTTTTTTTTTTTTTTTATCAGCATCTCAGTCTTATGGCAGAACTGAGTATGTTCAATGTTGCCTTCCTTCTCTCCCCCTTCTCTGACCCATATACCCTCTAATTGTTTGTTAGGGGATCATCTTTTGGCCACATGGCTTCTTGTTTGTTTCCCTTGCATGACCTCCAGAGGGATCTGTCAGGTAGGAATTCTTATCTTCAGCCYATAATCTCTTTAAAACCTTTCCCAGCTCATGGTACTCTATTCAAAAGAACCTAATAGCTGTATTRGGTTAGTTGGCTTTGTTATTTTTATACGGTTATTTATTAACTTCAGATAAKGTTTTTAAAAATACCATGGGAAAAAAAATTTAAACCCTCATAAAAATTACACATGCATTCTGTTCTATGTGAGTCAAATTCTGCCCYGTAACATATGTCTATAATAACAGGTTTTAAGTACATATCAAAGACAAAGCCATGAATAGCTCTGTATTTCAGAGTTTGATGTTAATTCCATAATTGCCAGCTACTATATAACTCTTATTCTAGACACGGATCTTCAGAAATACTTAAATCTACAGCCAGTTAAGAGTCAGTTTTATTTGAAATCAGTAATAATGATGATTTTTAGCTTTTCAAAGACTTGGAAACCAGGTCAACATTTAAATATGGGTGGGGGGTTTTCCCATATGAGTGGATTCTACAATGATATGCTCTATCTGTGAGATGTGTGTTACACTTCCATTTTGCAAGGCAATGTTCTTTCTCAGGAATATTTATGTCTATTTGTATCTAAATTAAGTTAAAACTGTAACARTCTTTGACAAGACAGTCCCCTTGCAAAGGGGGAAAATTCCACTTCTGGAAGGCAGTCATTGGAGTGCTCTAACATGCCTGAACATAACTATAGAGACAAAGAAAAGTTCAACTTTGTTGWTGTACTAGGATTGCAAAGATAAGCCAACAACAATAAAAATCAAACACAATTGTTAATGGATGCTGCTATTGTGACTGTGCAGTTCAAAAGTCTGAATATTCCATAGCTTATAAAGAGAATTTCATCCCACTTCCACCACTAATAAATAAGTACCTGTCATGTTGATCAGCAACCCCAATTGTGGCAAAATACTATAATCCAGAGGAGATTCCCAAATGCTATTTGGGCACGGACCATAGTCCATGCAATTCTGGCATTTTTTTGTTCAATGAGAACTGGCACACACTTATTAAAAACAACCAAACACTTTACAAGCAAGAAGCAGAATACACAGGGGCGTCATTCCTCTTTGGYACCAGAGGATACTCAAACACAGTCAGTCCTAAAGAACTCTGTGCCTCTCTCAGACTGTGCTGAATTGTGTGTTTTCTTTGCTGTGTGCCCTTTTTAGAACATTTTAACAGGGCACAGACTKGTGTCCATGGATGTGGGCTCTACAGAACCTGTGACTCCTGATAAACATCTTTGGAAGATGGGTTTCTATATGAAGCTTCCAAGAGCTCCAGACAGTCATATAGGGAAACAGAGCTCATGAATGAATTTATTTTCGCACTAGAAATGTGAAACAATGACAGGAGCAGCACACTGCCATGTCACAGTAATGATACATGTGCATATAAAAAGATACACCACATCCAGCTTTATGGGGCTCTTCACCTTTCATTCTTTTAAGAGTGGGTGAACAAAATAAGAGGTTTGGAGTAGTTTGTTCCAGTAAGGCAATTCTCTGCTGCACCAATCCATATTAATGAAAGTTTAAAAACCCTTATGTCTCTTCAATAAAGAAGCAAATGGTGTGTGTATAATGGTACAGTAATAAAAACACTAATTATTTAATATTGGAAAATAATAGATCCGCTTGCAGTAGCCCCATGTTAATTAGCACGGGTGTTTTTTCCTCAATGTGGTTTTATTTTAATGAATAACACTCTGCTGTTTCAACAGAGAAAGCTTCCTTTTTTGGATTTCATAACTCTCCAGGGCACACTAGACAGCGGATCAGCTACGCACAACATGCAAACACTGAGAAAACAGGAGACTCATTGAAGTTATTTTGGTATCTCCTCTTTGATTTRTGTGGAGTAATTTCAGCAAAATATCCTATAGGAAGAGTGCAAAACTTTTCTACACATTGCCTGCTAAATTAGACTTGCTCTGGGAAAACATCCATGTCGTGCCCAGTGTTACTGTGCAATATTAATTCAGTTTGGGAAACTATATGAGAGATTTTATGACTAAGGATGTCTGAAGAAAAAAAAGTCATTATGGCATTTGGTATGCATTCTCTAAGGCCTTGGTTACACATTAATAAAGCTGGATAATACTGCTGTTATGAAGATATTTTTGCCAACCTTTTGGGTAAACTAAAGATTAAAAAAAACCTATATTATACTACTGGTATTGAAGTTGTTGTTATYTCCCTTCCAGTAATCTAAGCAATGGGGTAATAATAATTAAACACAGCCACTGGATTCCTGCACACTTCTGAGAAACTCTCTCCTAAGTTGCAAGAAATATTGGAAGTTATTACCTCCATTAATATAATGGATTGCACACTAACATTTTTATGGTCAGTCCACCAAAAACATAAAGCCACAATCCACCTATATTTAATGTCAGTAATGGGTACTGTATTCTTGTTTTTTTTTTTTTTTTTTTTTTTTTTTTTTCTTCACTTTATTTTTTCTCTGAGATGGTGAGGAACAGTTGGGAACTGTTTTCTGCTACAATTATCTGTTTGATTTGTAAAGCAGGGGGACAGAGAAAAGAGATGCTGGTTGAAACAGAAGAGCATGTAAGAATGAAATGAACATCTTTAAACAGAGGTATGGCATGAGTGTCTCACTAATAAACCAACCCTGGTTGTGTCACTGTAGTCTTGCTGACCTTGAAAGACAAACTACATAATCTTTTCTATTGTGTATCTGTCCCATTCTGTGATCTGAATAAAAACAGCCTTTAAAAAATGCAAGGTTAAAGCATTATTCTCAAATGATAAATTGTAGTGTCAATTATAATTTACTCATAGAGAGAAAAGATAATATAATTTCAAAAGAATATTACAGGGAAATCTTCCATAACAATCAAGGAAAACACATATATTATGAGTGACTGCTGGTGGTATTATTATTATTAAAGTTATTATGGTTATTATTAAGATTGCCAGGCACTATCTGTTCCAATGTTGCTTTTTTTAATCTGACAACCTTTTACTGAAAGTGCTAAAACTTGCCATAACTCAATAGTTATCTGCCTCAGTCTAACTGTTAAGTTCAGCCTTAGCTTCATGATCCAACTGTATCAGTGAATAAAGATAATGGAAATATTTTTTCCAGTTATGCTGATTGGGAAAGTGAAACACAGTGAAAATGTTGGTGAAGGATGGTTCTGCCACGAGGGAAGAGTCACTGGATAAGGAGGTTGAAGATTAATGCAAGGAAAGAGCTGGACCTGAGGTAGCACAGGATCCCAGGGAACATTTAACAGGAACAGGACAGAGAATGAGGATAGAGGCTCCCCAGCAAGCCCTGAGATTCTGAGTGTGGAGGGCATGGGAACAAGGCAGAAACAAGCAGGACGAGAAACTGGGAGCAGTGATGTGAAGTTTGGCCAGGCAAGGAGCCCAGAGGAAGAGCTGGGAAAGAGCTGGGCCCAGTCAGGGCTGATTCTGAGTCCTCCCATTTTCCTGCCYTCAGCAGATAAAAACCAAGGACAAAGTGACCCATTCTTCTGCAGAGCAGCTCAGTGGAAACTGCTGGAGCTCGTTACTACATGTTGACTGTGATATCATCCCTCAGTTAAATGGAATTCCTTTTTATAGTTTTTTGTTTTGTTCGTTTCAAAGGAGGGGGGGAGAGGGTAAATTTCATAGTACTTCTTTCCCTTCCTTGTTAGTGTTTCTCTGTCATGTGTTGTGATCCTTCRTGTTCTTATTTTTTTATACAGCACTCATGAGCACCATGGCATCTGCAGCTCTCTAACTGTGCTTCTGGCCAGTAAARAAAACTAACTTTTCCTTTTTCCAAAGGAGTCTGACAAACTCCWTACATGGATAGAAGCAGAAATAATGACATTAAAAACATTAAAATGATRGAAAACAGGTTGCCTAATACGAGTCGGAGAGGTTGGAGGCAGTGAGGGTCAGACAAGGACACAGAGTGGCTCAGAAGAGCAGAGAAATCATGAAGTTGAAAGGCCAGAGCATCAAAGGAAAAGGCAGGCAAAAGAATAATCAGTYCTGTGCACGAGTCATCAGAAATGGCATTTGACAGTCCATGGCCAGAAGGTGTATTAGGATAAAAATGACATCATTGTGCTACTCTCTAAATCTGATAACAAGAAAATACAAACTCCTTGTGTCTCATTAAAATCAATGGTGCTCCAGAAGGATTAATTATATGAAAGGAAGATGTTTACTGAGGTGGTGCAGTGGGTTGGTCCTGGCTGGATGCCAGGTGCCCACCCCAATACCTCTCTATCATTGCCCTCCTCTCTCTGACTGAAGTTTCCATTGTACTTTCCCCCCTTAAATCTGTTATCCCAAAAGTGCTCCACCATTGCTGGTGGGTTCAGCCTTGGCCAGCAGATCCCTCCTGRAGCCARCTGGAAYTGGCTSTGCTGGACATGGGGAAAGCTTCTGGAAGCTTCTCACAGAAGCCACYCCTGGACCCCACACTACCAAAACCTTGCTATGSAAACTCAGTACAGGTGKCTCAGTGCCTAACTTGAAATAGATTTTTTATTGTATTAGGCAGCTTTGAGTATCTTACCCTATATGCTCTGTTTCCAAAGCAAAGGGAACCAAGGACAATTCTGCAGCCTTTGCAATGGATATCTGAATTGTATTTCCACATTTTCAGGCAGAAATGCCAGTCACATGAATATTCGTGGTGTTTCAGTTGCCTAGATATTTTTAAATGAAATTGTTTTCACAATGGGAACGTAAAAGATTTGCACAAAAGCCTTTGAATGATTCCTTTAGAAACGTTTTAGCCTATTGAACAGAAGTGTACCTTTTTCAAAGCGAAATTTTAGCACAATGGCTTTCAGCAGCTGCTCTCAAACCTCTGTGGTGCTTTGTAGGAACTCTGCCTGCAGTACTTCATGCCTCATTTCCTCTAACTTGACATTCTGTATATTTGTTGAATAATTGGTGAAAACATATCGTCGTTAAAAATGTTTACCGCTCCATTCTAATGGGAATAGCAATAAAAGGGGAAGGGCAAAAATATGTCATATTACACGAAAAGCAGCACAACTGCACTCTTCAGAGAGGCCTCACAAGGAACTATGAAATTCATGCTGTTGAGAAACTGTTTGGCTTCTTTCATATATTTTTACTTCTTCTTTCTTTTTTTTATGTGGTGGATGTTTGCACGAAAACAAGAGGTCAAGTTCTGCTCTCAAATCAGCATAAATTTGAAATTCAACAGTTACAGTAAACAAACAGCAGTGTAAGCAAAAGAAATCCCACACTGGYTTTCTGAGTGTGTTTTATGGMCRATGACCTAGATGCTGGAAGGAATTTTTACCCAAACTGCATTGCACTCAGACCTCTGGAACTACTGTGCTTCAGTATTCTGAATGGAATAGATCCTAATTTTTATCTTTTCCTTTCTTTCCTTGTCTTTTTTTTTCACTTAAGATCAGAAGTCATCTCATGGTTTAATTGAAGACCAGTGAGTTTTTCAGCCTGGAAGTGCAGAGAACTTGTTCTTTTAGCCCAGAAATTCTGTCTGGCAGCACCAAAGTCAGCTCATACACCTGTGCCTCAGTTTCCTTCCTTTGAGAGGGATGCAGACTGGCCTCAGCAAAAGTTTTGAGGGACACCCAGCGACACTTGAAAAGTGGTTTTTTTTGGAAGGGGCTACTTAACTCCAGCAGCTGCCAAATGGGTGAAGGCATTTTGTTATCCAAAGCATCAGAGTAAACAATAAATTTGGAACAATGTGCTGTTTCCAGAGTGTGACTTTAAAGAACATGTGATGAGATGATGATGATGCTGTTGCTATGGTTACAGATCCATTTAAAGAAGTGAACCCACTAAATACCATTATGAAAAATAAGTAAATATTAAACCAGCAGTTTCAAACACAGGTGTGTAGGAGTCAGTGTTTTTATTTTTGTGACTTTAATTACTCTTCCTGTCTGTGAATGTGGCAGGCTGAAACAGCTGTCCGAAAAAAAGGGCGTGATGCCTGGTTAGTGCTTGGAAGGCAGATCTCTGRTGCTCAAAGTCACYTTGGAGAAACCCCTGGSCTTTCCAGTGCCAGTGTTCCTGRAGYTCTAGGCCCTTTAGATCTCTCAACCCTWACCCTAGGCTGAACCCTAAYCCYAGCCCTAGTTCYGTACTCTTCACCAATTCTYTCCCTTTCCTCCTGAAYGGATTTAATATGGAATGGAAAGTGATGCTTTAAGGAGAAAAGAGAATAAAATATCCTTCAATAAGAATTGCTGTATTAATGCACAGAGGGGTGACAAATAGCCTGCTCTTTAGGACTTACACATGAGTATAAGAAGCTCAGATAGTCATAGAAACTGCGATGTAGTTGATATTTTGTTATCTGCTCCACCATGGAATCCTTATAGGCCTGAGTCAGTACAGGAAGATCCCACAGCCCTGTCCTGAGGGGCTCCTCTGCTGCCCAGCCTGGTGCAGGATATTCCTGGTGCAGAATATTCCTGGTGCAGGATATTCCTGGTGCAGGATATTCCTGGTGCAGGATATTCCTGGTGCAGGTATTCCAGGGCTTTCCAGGCTCCTTTCTCATTGACTCAACTCCTTTGCTCCATGAAGAAGCCAAGGGACAGTTGGCAAACAAACTTGCTTCAGGGTTCACTCCAGGCAGAAAACATGAACTGGATGGTGCCAAAATGTGCCCCTTTAGCCTCGGACAGACTCCTGACATGCTGCCAGCGGGCTCTGTGCCCAACAAAGACAAACACACACCCTCAGGACAGGCTGCAGGGCAAGCAGTGCATCTGGCATCGTGCTCTGGAGGCTCTTGCTAGGAGGCTCCAGCACAGATTTCACCCTTTTTTTTTTTTTTTTTAATTTTTTTTTCCAGATTATCTCACTTTGAAAACACAACATTTTCTGGTTATGTCTCAGGCCTGCAGAGCCAGGGGTGGCTACCTGGCACAGATGAGTTTGTAGATGCAGGAAATTTTGGGGAAAGATGAAGCTATTGATTATTAGCAAACCTTGAAAGTTATTTGGAATTTTCGCTTTCTGTAATCCTAGAAGGGGCATGGAATTTATAATGAACACATTCAAATACATGACAGGTGGTTGTCTGTCAGAAACTTGTACGTTCTCTAAGAGTTTGTACCTAAAAGACTTGAGCTTTGGGAGAGACTCAGCATATGGTAGTTATGGAAAAGCTGTTTTTAAAATTGTACTGCCACTATATCTAAATATAATCCGAGAGAGAGAGAGAGAGAGAGAAATATCGAAATCCAGGACTGTAATTATGCTTACCAACCTACTTCATTTATCAAAGCACATTAGAAAATGAGCGGAGAATTTAACTCAGGGAACCCTTACCACTTTCAATTATCAGCCCTATAAATTACACAAGCAGTGAAATGCAATGAGATCAAAGACTCTGAACCATTTGATTTTCTTACACATGAGTRAGTGGCTACTGGGCACATTGATTACTCACCAGTGCTGAATAACTAGGGCAATATTGAACTCTGTGCATGTGGCACCACTGACAAAGGCAGAGAAATGAACCAGGGGATACTCAGGAGGTTTGTTCAGCAACAGAAGGCTGGTGTATAGATAAGCAAATGTCTTATGAATGTGCTAATGAGTTTGCCTTCTAACCCCATCAACTAAAAATGCTGGGGCTAATTTATTTTTCTTTGTSTCTTTAGAATATGTATCATCTCTATAAATTGTTATGCATTCTCCTGAGTGTATTAAGAACAATTTCTAATTTCTGATCTATTCAAGGCATCCTCCAAAATTTGGATTACATCACTATCAGCAGCCTGATATCATTTCAGGACATACTTGTTACAGACTAATCAACCTCATGCATACATCATCTATCTGAAGAGAGGGGGTAGATGATTTGACAAYATTTAGGAAATTAATTCCCCAGAAGCCTTAAAAGAAATGATGGAAAATTCTGTCTTGAGTTATGATTGTGATCCAAGCCTATTAATCTTCCTGGGTTTTTTTCCAATAGCTGTTACTCAGGTGTTGTACAATTCTGCTTTTTTACATACACTGAATAAGTTCAACATGCACAGAAGGAAAGGAGGCAAGAAGGGAGGGAGAAAAGGGAAGGAGAAAAAAGGTCCATGTGTAAACTTTGTGTCTCCTGACCCTCTGAAGTGTTTTGACACACAGCTCACACACTAAATAACCTGTGAATGCTTCCACCAAAATGGTGATGCTTTTCCCTGTGCAAGGACGGGCTGTGCACCACCTCTGAGTTGGCTGTTGGGGTTTCAGCTGGTACCGGCTCAGCAGACAAATCCTTCCTGSTTTTTCTCCCCCAGCAATAAGGGCAGTAATTGAGAAATCTCAGGCCTGTCTTTGGCTTGTCACAATAACTGTGCATCATTCCTAATTTATGCTGGACTGTGAAGTGACAAGCCAGCCTTGTGTTTGTACCTCAGACTTSAGCTTTGTTTCTCTTTGCCCAGAAAGATGGAGATTGTGCTGGTCACACAGCCAGCTGGTGTGAAAACCTGCGTTTGCCAGACCAAGTGTTTTGCTAAGGAGAATTTTAAGGCAAAGAGCAGAGGAGAAGAGGCAGTTCAACTTAATTAATGTCAGAGTTTGTATAATCCACTGCATGTGTAAAGGACTATATAATTGCTAGGTGTTATTACTAGTCTTGACTGAGTAATTCATGTTGAATTATGTGTTTGCCAAATGTCAACTCTGTTTGTGAACTGTCATTGAAAGAGCACAGGGGTTTTTTTCCCATGATTTGTTCAAAACTCCTCTCAGAATAGCTTCTGTCAGTAATTCTTAGCCTGCTGCTTATTCATGAGCAATTCATCATAAGTGTCTGATAGTTGCAATTTGAGCTGTTTTGACTGCCCAGTTAGGTATTGGATCTGCTTCCTTTCAGACATTTGATGACTGTAACTTTGAACTCTGCAGTGTAGACACTCATCCAAGCCAGAATTAAATTTGGGTTCCATGAATACTGGTTAATGTATGCCTTAATACCAGATGCAACTCCATTTTAACATTCATGTTGTGGTGCTGACWAGAAGTCAATCAATTTGAGAATGCATTATTTTGAGAATGATACAAATATTGAGTAAATTATAGTCCGTGTTCCAAATTATTTACTGTATAGACAAAACAAATGATCTTTCTAATATCCTTGACTGTAGAAAAATAAATAGAGTGCCAGTAAGGTGATCTGAAATTGGAAATGGAAATGAAATGTTTTCAGAAGAAAGCCTCCAGGCCTATTTATCAAATAGCTGCAGATTGCTGTATTTCAGAAAAATGTCTGTACACATGAGATACACCCTAACCCCTTATGTTAGCTGGACAAAACCACATGGAAATACATTGAACATTTTCTGAAGGAAAGGGAAATTAAGATGTAAATCTGAAATACCAAAGGGATGGGCATTAATTTCTAGAGCATTTGCCTAATCCTATTTCAGGGCTGCTCCATGCTGAGTGCACCCAATGTTTTATCCACTGTTATTGTCTGCAAAGTAAAAGTAGTTGAAAACTGAACACTGTAATTTTTTTAATTATTTAATCTCTGAAGTCCCTAAATATTCAAAAGTAATACCTCTGTGAAGTTATATTTATTATTAAACTAAGGTGTTTCTTTTTAAGAAAATAAAATAACAGTTTGCTACTTGCTGGTGTCTAAGCAACCAACAGATRTTATGAGAAATCCAAAAGAACTGGATGCACTAGGTTCCCTTCAGTTAAAGTGTAGCTGGTATAATTAAAAAAAAAAAAATCATCAATTCTCTGCAGGAGAAAAAGTAAAAGAAACAATGTGTAAGTGAGGGTTAAAATCTCTTTGTYAATATATTACAGCATGTCTGTGCAACAGAACACTCCCATCAGTCTTAGTGTAAYTGGGATTGTTTCCACCTGGTGTTTTTCAAAGTAGTGCACATTCTTCATTATGTTTTTAATGAATCACTCCCTCTGAATAATTTCATTTTTCTCTTTCTTTGGACATTTTGGAAAATTGGTGTGCTTACCTATGTCAGACTAGGATACTTTCTGCGCGTGTAGAACATTTCAGGGAAGGTGGAGAGAATGTCCTGGTTMAAGTCATCCCTGAAATTATCATGCATCACCTTTAGTAAGTATACAAGCACTGTTTTACTGGGAGTTCTTTATGCAAAAGAGACACAGAAGGCAGAAAACTCTTACAGTAAAAAGTTAGTGCTTTACTTTCACTGAGAAAGATTATTTGCAAGAGCAGCCATTTGAACAGAAGAACTGGAAGGACTTTATGTGATGGCAGAATTTTCAGATTACGGGGGAAGTTCATGTTTCTGTGTGCATGTTTCTTATAGGTAATGGAATTTCAAGTTTCTGGAGCACTCATGCCCCTAAARACGAGATAGACAGGATTGATATAAATTCTAGCTTGGACCTAATCTTTCACTCTWGGAAATGAGTGGCAAAACACCTACTGACTTCAGTGGTAATAAAACTGGGAGACATTGAACACACATATTGATCCACATTCTACCCTGCTGGATAGCTCATTTTATTCCTTTTGAATAAGAATGTAGAGAAAGCATTTTTAAGCATTATACCATCTTCTTAGAAAAATGAATAGATTTTTCATTTTAAAAATCCATTTGTCTCTAAGTATCTGAAGTTCCAAGAAAGTGAAATAATATAAAATAGCGAACCAAAAGAGTTCATGGCCTTATTCAATCATGATTTATATCCGGTGCACATTATTTGTCCTTGCTGGGGTTGCCCAGATATATGTTAGGATAATTATAGAGGAAAGAATCTAATTGTACTGTACATTGCTGGTTTAAGCTGACAGATAACAGGTTGTTATGTATAAAACATGTGCGTACACAGAGTAGCAACATGTTAAATATCTCATTACATCTTGATAGATAGATAGTGTTGGGAGGATGTAAATTGGAGCACCAATTATTCTGCTGCAGTGGTAATGAAGCATTAGAGGCTTTATTCACTTGCATCACTATTTGTGTGACTCTCCTCAGGGAAGAACATTGAATGGTTTGRTGTTGACCGCCGAGCTATTGCTCCCACCTTGGAAATTTTGTGTGTTAAAGGTGCATCTGTGTGAGAGGGAGGGCCCTGGTGACAGGGAAGGAAAGCAGAGCAGAGTAAGTGGYATATTTTAGACTGAAGGATAACTAGGGAAGAGGGAACTTGAGGTAAAAGGAAACAAGCCATGGGACATGACACACAGAGCAGCGTCTGAGGCGGGAGAAACGCCGTGGAGAGCCAGGGAATTGTCATCATGTGCAACATCAGCCTCAAACACTGATTCACTGCTCCCTTTAAAAAGGTTTCCTTATGCATCTGCATTCCACAGTTATTTGTCAGTCCAACAAATACATGAACAAAGATGAAATGTCAGCAAATATATCAAGCTCTTGCTTCCCTCTGTATGTTGGGCTTTCCCAAGCTGCCAATCCAGCCTTCCCAGCCTGAAAAATGTAGCTTCTTTCACATACTGTAAGAGCAGATATTGCCAGTAGCAGTTATGGAAAAAGCGTGTTCAGCTTGGACAGAAGGGACCCAGATTCACTCAATCTAAAATTTCCTTTCCACAGAGTTWAAAGTTTTTCTTTTACCTCTTACCTAAATAACTATTAAATCATGTCGAGTAATTGCCCTTCATGTTGTAATAAATAGCTCAGACAACATTTTTATACAGCAAAAAATAATTTACACCCTCAGAGATGTCAGGAGACAGYCTCACAGGCAGCAAAGCTGGAATGCCATGTCCATTTTCAGATCCCCAGGACAGAAAAGTCATTGACAAAGTGACATTCAGCGGAGGGGATGAGAGCTTGGAGAAGAGATGGATTCAGGGGTCCCATCAGCAGCTGCTCAGCCCTGCAGGGAGGAGGGTATCAAGAAAAGTGAGAGAGACAACAGGCTAAAACTGAAACATGAAAGGAACAGACTGGCCACGAGGAAATTCCTTTACTCCATGAGGAACACAGGAAGCAGAGCAGCTTTCTCAATTTCATAGATGGAGAATTCAAGTCTAAGTTATACCAAGATGCACAAGTTCCAGGACATACAAATGACTGCTGCAGCCTTGTTCTCTGAGCAAGAGGAGAGACTGGGGAGAGGGTGGGGAGCCCTCCAAGGGGGTTTCTGCAGGAATTGTTTTCTATTCCAGACAGAATTTGTGTATCTCCTCTGAGCCCTGTCCCCTTGCAGCCCACCCACTGCTTATGGAACATAAGGAATTCAGCTCTCCACTTTGCCATAATTCTGCCCCGGAAAAGCAAAATCTTCAAGGCCAGCTTTAACATATGCAGAGGCCCTTTTTTAAGGATGAAAGTCTGATTTGCAGTTGTGGAACCCACCACCATGTAGAACAAGGAGAGGCAGGASATTAATCTCAGCTATCTGAATTGTGGCATTGATAAGGAAGCCGACATCTTGAAAGTCTCTGTAGGATATGTAGAGAATTTCAACAAAAATGAGGAAATAAGAGGAATTTCAAGGAAAGTAGGACATTCAGATTCCTGCCTTGCTTTTTCAATTCTTTTGAAAATCAGACCTGGAGAGTCTATCAATCAAGTATTAAAGASATGAGCACTGGGAAAGGAGATATAYATCCTGSATTTATCTCTTTTTCTTTAAATAACATTTTAAACCAAAAAATATTCAATGCTTAAAATATCCCCAGCAATATTGAGGAATTACACCATGAAATTATAATAATACAATTTGACACCAATTGGTGTCTCAGGGTTCTTGTATAACAGTCAAGGARGGAAGGTTATAATAAACACTGAGGTACAATGGAATATAACATTACAGATAAATTGCACGTTTTGCTCCTTTAAACTTGTGGGGTTTTAGATTCTTTAACATCATTTTATCTATAATTATCAAATAGGAGACTTCAAACAGATCACTGTATTACTGAGGATTTGTCTGTTCTTTTTTGGTTATTAAAAGACAGAAAATAAGGGAAATCATAGACAGATCRTTAAATGCAATAACAAAGCATTGGAAAAGATAAAGGGAAGACATCTGTTTCATGCAGGATTTATATTTAGTGCTGARCAGTGGGGATTTTGCCCCTGTAGTTCTGCAGATCAGGTCATTTGCGAAGGAAAAGATTAGAGGAACATTTGCAGTGGGGTACAGTATTATTTAGGTTTGAAACTGATGAATTGTGAAACATCGACAAAAATGGAGAGTGCTACAAATCACTGTAGTTGAACCCTTTTAGATCATAGTGAGCAGCTGACAATTGAAAAGAAACTGGCTACTCTCTAGAAATACATTGCTAGGGTTTGGCTTGAAAGCTCTTTTTGTGAGTCACTCCATCTCTCTGTAAATAGTCATTATTAGAATGGCTTGAACCATTGTTGATCCTGACAACACTGAACTTTACGGAAGTCTTTGTTTGAAATCAAAACTTTTTTTGCCATCTGGGATCATTTAAAAAAAAAATCCTTCATGAGCTAATGTTTTACAAATTGAGCCTTAAATTAATTAAAAGCTAGCATGGTCTTATGTAGGCTTGTGGATCAAAYCAGAATACTCAGTGTTACAGGACTCATTTCAGAGTAGGGTACTCCAAAGTAGCTTCATGTCTTTTTAGAAACAAACCTGAAAAATTTCTTAAATATTTATTCCATAATCTCTCAAACCCGTGTGCAGTTCTTGTGTCATTGTCGAGGGACAGGCTCCTTGGAGGGGGTGTATCCACTGGGGCGAGTGTTTGCTCTGTGTCCTCCCTGGACA
Organism: Malurus melanocephalus; assembly: GCF_030028575.1. Taxonomy (NCBI): domain Eukaryota; kingdom Metazoa; phylum Chordata; class Aves; order Passeriformes; family Maluridae; genus Malurus; species Malurus melanocephalus. The sequence continues at coordinate 99,900 of NW_026623761.1, read as the reverse complement.
TTATTTGGCTCCCCTGCAGCCAGCATCCCTCCAGCTGACACCTCCTTGGCTCAAATTGTCCCAWGAGCCTGTCAGCCAAGAGAGCAACTCACCCTTCCCTGGGCAGAGARTTTGGCATGAGCACAGATAGGTATCTTGGCTATCACTGCATGTGGTGAAAACCAGATGACTATCTACTAACAAAAACATGCARGCAAGGAGTAATACCTTTTACCCTATRATCAACACATTGAAGCTGATGTGATTTAGGAATAAATTTCTAGAACACCATCAYTCATCACTCATTATGTACATTAAAAGCTGCCATGTATTTTAGCTTTATTTTGATTAATGATTTAATGTGTGTTTTGTAAAACTGGCTTTCATCTGCTCATTGACTACACGGATTTTMCAAGGAGCTTCTGAATATACTACATTTACTAACATCTCCTTCAGTAGTGCAGACATCCAGATTTTTGCAGACATATTGGTGAATTAAATGCTAATAAGATTGATATTGGCAAAAATATCAAAAAGAAAATATATGTGGATCTCATAAGTGATCATATCTGCTTAAAATAACACATCTTTAATGTGATATTTGGACAAATTGGAAACTGTGATTAATCTRTTGCCATATTAGGAGTTTTCTGGTTTACAAGAGATTTTGAAATAACCCCTAGTACCCACAYTGAATAAAAATTTTTAAAAGCGTTRCCAGTGTGACATTTTGAAGACTTTGATTTCCTTCCTGCAGCTAAATTACCTACAATTAATTTCTATAAGCTTCTGCAGAAAAAATATTCAGCTTTCCAAAAGGCTGAGCCTTCACTTTTTCTGAGATGCTACAGATTCTCAAGCTTTATGAAAACAACTGCTAAGCAAACYGCTCCAAGCTCCCAATCCTTTACAGTAATTTTCCTTGCAACTTCAAGGTTTTTCATCAAGTAGCAGAGGCAATGTCTGAACTGGGGTATTACAGAGCTACCTCCTGGACAGAAAATACAGCTGCTGCTTATTGTTAGAAATATTGCTCGTGAAAAGGAGAAGGAACCTGTTGTTGTCACTCACAGAGGGTTCAGACTGGTCCATAAAAGCAAGACAGGCAATGCCCTTAAGAATGCGGTGAGAGAAGGAAAGGTTTGCAGGACAATGGGATTTTYCTCAGGGCATCAAGAGGTCCTTTGCTCACCCTCTGAAAGGAGCAATACATCAAGAATGATCCCAAAAAACTGCCAAATGATTCGGCCAACATCCAGACAAGAGTCTGGATTCTGCTTACTTTAGCAAACAGGGAGCTCTTGAGTTGCAGTGCTGGATACTGGGAACATTCTTGATGTATAAACTGTATATTTACTGTGTTTTTGCATTTTGTCTGGACATGTGGCAGCAGCTGTGGTGAGAGAGCTCAGCCCCTTGCTGAGAGCTGCTGGGTCTGTSCCTTCCATCCCAGTACCTGTCAGATGGACTTTGCAGGTTGAGTTGGTACAGCACTGAGATTTGCAGGGTGAGAGGTTAAAAGGTGCTCATGGGAGTGAATTATTTAACTGAGAAAAGGATGGTGTTGGTGTCCAAATATTGTGAATTTCTTGAGCCATTCCAGAGCCCCCTGGTTTTCACGAGGTTTCTGACAGAGGAAACAGCTCTAGCATTGTTAGCTCAGGGCTTGCTGTGCTATGTGAACTGCATCACAGAATCACTTGTTGTGGATGGGAATTAGCTGGTGTTATGTTAACTAGCATTATGGAGCAATCTAATGTTAATTAAAATTGTTTGTCGCTGTTCTACAGTATTAGAATTTAATTGGAGTGCATAGATGTCTCTCTTCACTAGTGCAAAATTAAATAATTAAATAATCCTGGTTTAATTTCAGACATTCTCTGCCATCTCACTGTATTTTCAATAACTTCAGCAAGCTTCAAAACATGCTGCAAAATGATACCAAAAAACCCCAAAACCTATAATGATATTTGAAGATAATAGTATTTATGCTGATGAATTCCTCTCTTGTGTTCTTTGAATTTTAAGCTTGGTTTTGTAATTTATCCTGTTCAATTATTTCTGARGTCCTAATCAGGGCTACCTATCTCCTGTGATGTATTGAATCACCCAGGAAATTGGCCGTTGTTTAACAATTAACCAAGCTCATTTCTGCTTCTAGCAATAAACATTTAGGACCTTTGAACTGATATTTGCCTCTGACTTTTTAAAAATTTACATTTGTATAACAATTTAGGTGCTAGAAAATCCACATTTCTTGCAGGTATCTAGGAAAAAAGTGAAGAAATCACTTTCTTTCACAGGTGTTGCCAAAAAAACAAGGTATTGCTTAGCCTTTAAGGACTTGTCACTCTAAAACTACTCTAAAACTAGCCACAAAAAAAAATTAAATTATTCAAAATGAAGGATTTATCAACAAACACATGGAAATTTACTGAAGGCTTCCAACTGTGGCAACTTGGCAAAGCAACACATTTTGGCATTTTATTCTCTCTGTACATATGTTTCACTCACTTAAATGTCATAGAGAATTAGGATGCACATTCATCAAGGGAGTCTACCACTTTAGGACTGGATTTGTCATCCTTTATCTAACAAGCAGCCTCYCTGAAGTTAGTGGGTGTAATCCTGATTCTGAAATAGTTAAGAGCAGTCAGTGACACATTTTCAATAGGAGCTGTGGGCTTGTGTCACTCTCTGTTTCCCAAGGAAAGTGTTGGAAGTGCAGTAATCTGATACTGCGGCTCCATCYTGATTTCTGGAGTTTATTTACCTAAATTCCTTCGGATTTTCACTTGGACAATCCTGTCTTTCTCTCCTTTGTTCTTTAGCCCAAGGAGTTTATGCTGTCACCTCTGAGAACCCACTGATTTCTTGGGCTTATTTTCCATTATGAGAGGTTAAAAATGAAAGCGATAGGCTTTTTTTTTTTTTTTTTTTTTTTTTTT
>NW_026623761.1:75336-96961 GCF_030028575.1 Malurus melanocephalus | reverse complement strand
CATTTTAATTAACCCCAAGCCAGAAATCTTTCAAATGTGGGTGTGTTTTGCTCCTAAAAAAACAAAAACAATTTGTCTTTGGCATGATAATGAAAGCACTAAAAGAATCATGGAGTTTATCTGCTTGAGAAAGAATTTTGCCAATTTTTTTCATGAATAGGGACAATTCAGCTCCCCATATTTGAATAGGTGAGTTTGTTTTAAGCCAGGCAGCATAAAAAACAGGCTCTCATCTTGATGCCAGCTCTGTTAGCACACATTACCCAGCAGTGCACAGACTGACAGCAGCTACTGCTTTGTTCTGCCCCAGTCCTTTAAATCATATGAAACRGGGATACAGTGTGAGAAACTCACATTTGGGAATTGTTAAAATAAAAAAAAAAAATGGGTGTTTTCTGTCTTTCACTCAGTGGTGAGCAAAAGGAAGTCTGTATTTGAGTCATATAGAAATTGGGCCCTGTCCTTCGTTGCTGCAATGAATGTGAATGTAACATGCTGTTTAAAACTCTCTTAGAAAAACTTGATATTCCAGCCAAAGTGCATCAGTTTATATTTGTCAGTCTCCTTTGCATCTTTATAATGAAAACTTCTTATAAATCTGTCCCAGTACTTTTTATTGTAACAGATAACTCAAGGGTATAAAACWGAGTTAACAAGAAATTTTATAGGCACCCTTTTTAATGCAGTGAAATACTCCAGTATTTTCAGTATGATCTATTTTATTACAGCGAGTTAATAAATGCTTTATTTCCCCCTCTCTGTTGAAAAGAGGTAATTGGAAATGATGTCACTATTTGCCATTGGATTACCAAGGAGCAGGAAATTAACAGTTACTGATGGCATGAAGCTGAGTCAGGGGAGGTTTAGGTTGGATTTTGAGAAAAGGTTTYTCACCCACAGGGTGGGTGGGCACTGGARCAGCTCCCCAGGGCAGTGCTCACAGCACCAGCCTGACAGAGTGCAACAAGTGTTTGGACRACACTCTCAGGCTCATGGGGTGATTTTGGGGATGTCCTGGATAGGGCCAGAAATTGGACTGGATAATCCTTGGACTGGATATCCTGAGTATATTCCATGATTCGGTGAGGGTACAAATGAAATCGTATTATTCCAGTCAGTGGAACTTTGAGCTGACCTAACTGTCAGAAAATATTGGGTGCATTTTTTTATATATTTCTGGTACTTCCAGGGTGGGTAGACACGTGAAACAAAGATTCTAAGAAGCTGGTTTATTTTGGTATTACAATGTCCAGGTTGTATGAATACTGTGATTTCAGTTTGTTCTTTAACCCCAGAGTGAAGAAGCCTGATGAGAACCAAGAGGAGGGACCCCACAACTCCACASAGTGACACAATTCCCGTGGGAGCACAGCATTTCACAAAATTGTSTGGAAAAGTATTCCCCCAGGGTGATAAATTGGAACATGTTGATTTCCAGAACAATAATGTTGATGGAACWTTTTCTGAATTGACAGAAACCACTCCACCTTTAAGCTCCTTGTCCTTCAGATGATACTGTAAGGTAGTGTGTGACCTTTTAGGATATTTATGATGTGAACWGAACTGCCTTTAAAATTATAATCCTTCAACTGTCAGTACATCCTTGCAAAGTTCAATAGATTCATAAATAATGGAAGTTAATATTCTACTACAAGGCTTATGTAAATTATAAAGGCAGATATATATCGGCTGGAAATAAAAACACAATACTTTTTTTCCATTAGTATTACTTCAGGTTCAGATGTGAAATTATTCCAAGAATCATGTTCAGAATAAAATTTGTACTCCTGACGCTAGTAGCTTATCTTTTTCTTTAAAGAGAGTTCATTCTTGCATTTTCCAGTGTGCTGATTTAGTCCTTTTGGCACTCACCCAAATTCAAAAGTAAAATAAAGCCTTGATGCTGCAGTAACATTTCCAGCCCCCTCTTTATCTCCATTGTATTGCAAATATTTATCCTTTGCTCTCATGCAGCCTCCCACTCAGAAGAGTCTGCCAATCTTTTTAAAAGCTTAGGTCAGGAGATTCTTCTGAGCACAGCAAAGCTTTCTTGGAAACACAGGAAAGGTCACACAACAATAAGAGTAGCATCAACATTTTGGCTGCAGGCCTTCATACCTAAACGGTTATGACTTCTACTGGCATAATCATTGGTTCAGTAATAAATGCTTATGGTGAGGGCTGTAATTTAACTTTCCAAACTGAGTGGTGATTTTTCTAGGGGAGCTTTGTCTTGTGGAGTCTGCTGGTTTTTGCATGAATTGGAGAGCCTGCATGAACACACTGGCTTTATCTTTTTCAGAGATGAGAGCTGAGGTTCAGTAACATTAAGAATCACTGTCAAATAAAGGACTTGGTTATGTAGAAGTGAAGCCCTGTAACTCATAAGCACCTCCCCTCCCTAAAGTGTATTACCCATACTGGTTGCCAATGTGCTGYGTGGAAAATATGAGGTATTTTGTAATGGCATTTAGAACAACTAGCATGCAAAAAGTCTGCAGCATCTTGAAAAGCAGCACATTTAACAGGCCACAAGCTGGTTCCAAGCAGCAGGAAAACAGCACATCATTCTTGCCCCTTGATGGTGCTAGGAAGTGGACTCTTTCTTTCCTTTCAAGAGCTACTTCTTTACTTTTTGGAGTATTGATTAAAGGGAAGGGGTAATTTTGGCCCACTTTTCTGGTCATCCTGTGGATTTTCAAGGGAAGTTTCACCCCAGAGCTTCTCATCTGCAGTTCATGAAGAAAGAGAGAGGAGGGGGAGGCAATTCTCTCTGCCAGCAGATTCCTCCTATTGTATGACAGAAGACCAAGGCAGAAAATCCTGTTATCAGAGATACCTGGTGCCTGTGATACAGCAAACACCTCCTTCCTTCACCTTTGATTCATGTCCTCTGCTGCAAGGAAAAAGGTGACACACCAGGGCTGAAATGGACAAACTGTCCTCATCCATCCCCAGCCTCGACCACAGCATCCACTCCTTTCTCCCTTCACTCAGGAGGGMACAGGATTTCTCTGGGATTTATCCTAGACCCATGGGGGTTTTAGCTTTTCATCTTGAAACACTCACCACTGATAGCTTTTTTCCTAAGCATAGAGTAGTCTGAGCATCACTCAAAAAAAATCTTATACACAATAAGTTCATTGCTCAGCTCCATTCCCAGGCAMTGACTGTATAAGACATTTGAAAAAAACAGTAATTTCCTACACTAGACTCAACCAAGGGCAATTTCAGAACTTCTTTAGGTTTTAAATATTCAGTTTTATCCACAGTAAAAATCTCTTCTCCTTTTGACCATTCACACTATTCAGATAGACACAGGATTTTGTGCTTGAAGGTTTTGCAGGAATTGCCAAACCTTCTGGCTCTCCAGAGTTTAACTAGTGAATAATAAACCTGGTTAACCCTGCAATATTTTACTACAGGACTAAAATTGTCAGGTTTGTGCTTTTCTGCAAGGAATATCCATCTCAGTCTCATGGATCACATTTGAAAAGAGTTACTATTCAAGGAAATACATAAATTTAAAAAAGACTGCAATGTTAATTACATATCCATAAGGAACATAAGAAAAAATATGAGGAATACGAAACATTATGAGTCTTTATTTGAAATAGAACAGAATGCTTTTCTTTCTTTTTATTAAACTTTTTGTTTCTTCGTTTAGATACCTGTCACTGCTTCAAGTTTGCTAAGGGCAGCAAAACAGAAAACCACTTTGGTGCAACCAAAATTAAGAAAAACTATTGGTCTCCCATTAATGCAGAATTACTAGGTGCATTTTGTAAGAACTGTGCCAAACCAGCTCTTTCTATTTTCTCTTTGCTGTCTTCTAGAAKTTCAGACAGGAACATCTATTTTTGTTCCAATTTTTTGTGTGTTTCTGACACATTTCTTGCTCGCTCCTTCTGAAAATCCAACCTTATGGATACATCTGCATTGCTGTGGTTAATGCTCCAGAAATGCTGTSAAAGCCAAAATTGGTACCTGTCTACAGGAGGTGGGATCTAAAGCACTCCCAGGGCCAGCTCTGGAGAGGATTTTCTGTCATTATTAGGGAAAGTGTTGGCATAAGGAGGGCTCTTCAGCAATATCCAAATCATAAAGCAGTCACAGGCAGAGTGAAAGACCCCCTGAACTCTGTTTCTTTTTGTAAAAGAGCCCTAATGGCACCTGTCACAAAGGCAGATAAAATTCCTGAGTCCTGGGAAAGGCAAATTTCAAGGCAAGCCTCCCACGATAATTTTGACTGGATGAGTACTGACATAGGTAGTGTCACAAGTTCAAACCGTTCCACAATTTAGCCTTTAAGTTCATGACACAATTTTTCTGTACACTTTGTATAATTCTGCCAGCCTCCATTGAGTCTTGGGAGAGTTAATGATTGTAATGGTCTTTGGATCTTTAGAAATTTAAAAAGCTCTTGGGGGAAAAGAAAAAAAAAAAGGGGGAAATTTCTTTTTTCTTTGCAGAAGGAGCTTAAAATCTTTCCTCTCTTTTTGAAGGGTGTCTGGATGGATGCATCTCTTGAAGCAGATGTACTGGAACTAACATGTAATGACTGACTGACATTAAACCCATGACTCTTTGGTGTTAGTTACCCTAGATTGCCTAAACCCTTGATTTCACCTAACGCTGGGCATAATTCCATTAATTCTGCAAGATGTTGTTTTGCTTGTAACAATTATTGGTGACTTTTTGTTTGCTCTTCCAATGTGGCTACAGAGTGTTATGAGTTCATTGTATGACACAAAGATTTGCCAGTCTCTCCCATCTCGTACTTATTTCCAGTGGCTTCTTGATGTTTTTTTCTTCTCAGCTTCACTGTTYCATTACTGTCATAAATTTTCTGATTTGGTTCACCAAACTCTTTGCACCTAAAGCTTAAACTGAAGCAGAGACCTGGTGAAAACATTATTAGTGTGAACAGCTKAAAATGTGTGACCTCTGGGTTAAATCAAAATCTTACACACAATGTATTCCATTTTCAAATCTATTCAGCATGAGCACTTTTAGTTTTTCAAATTTTAGGGTACCTTTAGGAGAAAAGGACAAAAAAAAACCCAAATATTAAAAAAGAACCCCATAAAACAAAAAAAAAAACCTGTACATGGGAAGTTTTCTCAATTTCTTGAGCAACTCTATTTTTGCKGGCAGCTAAAACAAGGCAAAGTGATTCCCACCACTTGCTGCTGTGCTTTGGTACAAGAAGGAAAGCCCATTCCTTTTATTCTTCATTACATTCATTTTGCATCATTTTCAGATGAACTGAACTGCCATAAAACTCTGGTGCAAACATCAGAATTGCTGTTTAGAGGTGGCACTGAACACTTCTTGCACAGACCCTGCCCTGTGAGGCCCAGATCACTCCACAAGAACTGACWTGTGTTTTATGTATTTTTCTATGAAGTAATCCAAGGGGAGAGGTATAAYATGGTCACTGTCCAAATCATTTCAGCTCCAGAATACACATCAGTTCATAGATAGCAATTACAGTGGCTTAGATGCACAGCTTTTCATCTTTGCTATTTGTAGTCCCACATGGTCTATCAAAAACTCCTTTGCAAAGTGAAATATCAGGTTCAAAAGTTGCTTTGATGTGAAGACAAAAGCCCTGATTCTTCTTTTGGACTTGAGTAAGTCTGTTGAAGACTGTACTGGGATTCAAAAAAACAAACTCAGTCTTAATTTCACACCTTTTTTCTACAATTAGTTTTACTTAATGTCACAATTTAAAACATGTTTTCAAGCAAACAGAAGAAACAATCAATGAAACAACTGCCACAGTCCTTCCCTCAAGAAATTACTTCCGTGTACAAACAACTCTATTAGTTTGCATTAATTTGCTTCAATTATTTAGTCTTAAACCCACATATTTAAATATAATTATCTGCTGAAAACCTCACAGTACAATCAGCATTAGTCACCAAGAGCTGTTTTTTTTTTTCTTTCAATGAATAGGTTACAGAAATTGTTATTTCAAGAGAACGCACGGATGACTAAATTAATTTCAATCATTTCATATTAAGGAGAAATTCCTCACCCTGCACAAGCCTATGTGAAAAGGAAACGTTCATTTTTCTGCACATTGACAGATTCTCTGACAACGTTCAGAAGAACAGAGTTAGAGGAAGGGTGTGTTCCTCCTGCGCCACCATCACACAAGGAYGGAGAGTTAAATGGGGTGCTCTGGGACCCTGACCTTCTTATTGCCCCCCACGACCCTCTGACCCCCAAAAGGAGCAGAGATTCTGCTCTAGGGCCACCCAGCCACCACCTCACAGCCACAGCCCCAGCCCAGGAGTTTGCAATGACCATCAAAGCAGATCAAGGGCTGACCTAACACCTCTTCTTCAGAAATCACAGTTTTTCTGTGCTCTACTCTACCCTCACACACTTGCCTTAAACACCTGACCTGCCAAGGATCTCCCCCACCTAAAAGAAAATGTCTTTTTGTAATTAGAAGGAAATAAAATGATAGGAAGGAAAGAAAAGCAGGCAGAAGCTCTTAAAAAAAATCTAATAAAAAGAAGCAAAAGCTTTTATTAGAGTGTAAGGATTGCATATGCAAATTAAATCACTCAGTATGTGTATGCACAGGCACCATCTGTGGACAGAGACTTGCTAAGAATTTGTAAAAGAAAGGAGATAATTGTGCACAAAGACAGAAGAATGCAGACTGGGGATGGAGGGGTGTGTGGGAGTTATTGGTTGGTGTGCAATCAATTCTTTCAGATCTTCCATTGGACTCAGAAAGACAAAGATCATTCAGGATACTCCTACAGAGTCCCAGAAAGCTGAGGACCTGYTCTATAAAATCAAGGGATTTTCCAGCTGTGCCCCTTTTGTTCTCAAAAGAACAAAAAAATTTACTTATTAGAAACACATTGTCTAAGCACATGCAAAGGCAAACAAGCTGCTACAAAGCTTGAACACCAACTTTCGTCTTTGCTGACCAAGCGCCTTCCACTTTCTGTGAGCCACAGRCATTCTGAGGGACTGAAAACTACAGTCAAAGCAAATCTACCACTACAAAACCCGATGAGATTCTTGTTTAGAGTCATTCAGAAATCCAAGGTTCCCTCTCAGGATGCCAATGCATTTAAGTTATGTAATAACAYTATTATTCTTTTCATTGTAGTTGACATTTGGTTTGGGTTTTTCTGTGGTGTTTTGTTTTGAAATGGAGTTTTTGTTGTTGTTTTTGGTTTTGGGGYTGTTTTTTTCTCTCCAGTTTTTCTCTCCTATTCCAAAAAGGGGTAGGACACTTTTTCTTTCTTTTTCTTTTTCTTTTTTTTTTTTTAAACATCAGCAAACCAGAATAGGCCATGAAAAATATCCAGACAGACTCTCCAATTTCAGTAATTTACAACCATCTACCATCCACACACATTGTCAGATATATTTGTTAAAGCTGCTGTGCAACACATCTTCAAACAAGGGGATATTTTGGAGTAGCTGAAAATGTTATTTGCTCTTAGTTTAATAAAAAAAAACCAACAAAGATAAGGGAGAGTAGGATTTCTGCCTGAAGTCTCACAGTTTATTTCCCAAACTGTTAAGARACAAAAGCTTAAAATCACTGTTATTTACATACCCACACAGTCTTAAAACCAAAGGAAATAAAACAAAATAAAGGGGAAAAATCATGATAGCTACGAGCAGYTCAAATTTAAATGCCAGTGTGCCACTGGCAGCACCTAGATTGTACAGTAGGCTTGTCTTGCTCAGCATTTCTATTTTTGAAATCAGGATCCAGCATTTTAACACCCACCTACCTGCACAAGAATGTTTGAGCCAAGTGTTTAAAAGAGACACAGCAAACAGTGTTTGAAAACTGGAAGGCAGATCATTAGCAGACCACAGCATGATCTAATTCTCAGTACCATTAGCAACACCATCCTCCAAAACGTCTACACACAGTAAAAATTCCTGTATGACTGCTATGTGGAAAAGACTTTGTGGCTGTGAAAAAGGAGTAAACATTTTTATGGGTACCTGTAATGGCTCATCCCCGGTGTATGGGGCGTGTTGAGCAGCAACSTGTCTTAGGAAATAACCATTATAAAGGGTCGTTATGTAATTAAGGCTAAATTGAGATCAAATGGCTGGTACCTTTTTGCTTTTTCTTTTTGCTGAGCTGCACAAGAGCTTATAAATATTCAGGCTTGATAAAATACCTGAACCAAAGAGATAGCTAAGAGTGTGCTACCTCTYAGATAACAAAAAACGTCTCGTTGTGACACGCCTGAACATTTTGTTTTGCTGACAACTCAGGGAATCTATGGCAAAATCCAGAAAAAAAGAGGAGTAAATTGTATGAATACTTATAATAAAATTAATTGAATCTTCTATGTGTCTTTCTTAGAAAACCACTTATTGTTGCTGTCAAGCTGAGCAGCAGAGTGCACGGCTCCAGTGCCTAAGTAGCAAAATGTGTTTTTCTTTCACACAAAATAAAATTGGATTATTTAAAAGTTCAGTGTTTCTTTGAAGATAAGTACCTGAATTACAGTCCAGCAGTGCTCTAGGAATATGAACTGCAGTGTTTCACAAACAAGTTTAGCCTTCATTGACTAGCAATGGAGTTACAACAATAAGCATGTTGCCCAGGCTGGTTAGGCTTGTTATTACTTTCTGCTGAGGGAAATTCACTATTTCAGGTGGCCAAAAAAACAATTTAGCACCGAGTGCCATCAGCCTGAAATGGCATTTGTTTTCTGGTCATAAAAAATGACAGTACCTTTAACTTGAAAGCCAAAGAAGTTTTGGTGTAGAGAGTTTTCCCCCACTGGGAGAGGTGTTTAAAAATTATGTAAGAGCCACCAGTACTTCCTGTTGGTACACCAGTTAACATTGTTACCTCCACTTTGCATTTGAGTTTTTGAGGGGAAAAGAAAGACTTGGTTGTGACTCACAGGCTGGACTATTTAATGTGATTAATTTTTTTTTTTTTTAATGATGAATTGTCAGAATTCTGCCCACCCCTAACATTAATGTTATGTTGGATGAAGAGCCTTGCTATTCTTATAATCTGACCACTGTTTATGACTTAATTAGAGAAGGCCCTGCACTGAAAGAYCTATAATCTTGTTTTGTATCAATTGAATTGCAAAATTACTGTACAGGCAGATTTCAACATGACTAATGAATCAGATTTTTTGCTTCTGGATGCTAGCTACAGCAGCTAAAATTTACTCTAAACTCTAATAAATAAATAAATAAATAAATAAATAAATAAATAAACTCATTTTTTTGCTCTCTGTAATGTCTAAGACACTTGCAATACAGCCAGCCCTCAAACCTTTAGCCTTGTAAACAGCAGAAACAAAAAATGACAGGGCACATCACATGGGCAACTGCTTGATTCTGGAAGGAGTGAATGGAAAACAGAAGAGGAAAAATGTATTTAAACTTAATTAAAAGTCATTTGCACTTCTAAGTCAAGAATTTGAAAGTCAATTCATCTGTTATTCACCTGCAAATCTTGGGGATTTTTTTTCCTTCTGAACTAGTAAATAACATTTTACTTTCAGAATAACCCCTGAAAAATGGAGACATTAAAGCATAACCTGACAGAAATGAGTCACTAGTTACACATCACATTTGGCCACTCGTGGAAATGTGACAGAAGTAAAAAAAAAAAAAAAAAAAAATACTTGGAGAAGCAGAACAGAGACTTTCAAAACATCCGAAAATGTTAAGGATTTTAAATTATCCAGGGCTGTGCACCCCTAAAACTCGTGTCAGGGTTCAGTCTGTGCCAAGGATGTCTCATGTCACACGTTTGCTTTGTGGAAAAGCTGCAGCACAGCCTTTGCAGCCATCCCGTGTCACCGGTGCCGGGGCTGCTTCCCCTGCACGTCCCAATAAACCAGAAAAAAGGCCCTGCCCAGGTGGGAACAGGAAACAGCCTTGGGTTCAGCGRGCTGAAACACAAAGGAACTGAAGCTGTTGAGCTTTCCCACTTTCAGACTCCTCAGCAAGAGCCCTCACCTGCCCGAAGGATGATGGCAGCGAGGAAATCACTGCTGAGCCTTCTGTCAGGAATAGCCGTGTTTACAGCAGAAATTCAAACTCCAGAGATATTCCAACAGGAAGAAAGCCTTTCAGATTGGACAGTCTCTGTGTAGGGTTGGAAGAGATCCTAAACCTCCAGTTTGAARRGCWGCAGAACCCCTCAGTTATTCTGGCTGACAGACACCAGGTAATTAGGAAGGTATCAGGCTATCAAGAAAACCTAGGGCTGCTCTTCTGTTTGCTCTTCTTGTTTACCTGCTTTTAGTAGACTGCTGATATCCTGGCATTAAATCTTGCTCAATAAATGCAAATGCGTGTGTTTGCATGGTTGGGAGGGAGGAGTTTCTCTGACCTACTGCCTTCACCTCATATTTTGGGTGCAAAGTGCAGTGAGGTGAAATAGGCAAAGCCGGGTTGCTCCACCTCCGTGAGGGAAGCAAATCCAAATAAAACCAAATAGTGCAGAGGCTTTTGAAAGTTCTGTGTTTGCAGAAATATCACAGACATGGCAGTGTCTTTGCCAAGATGCTCAGGGCCAACGTGAGGGCTGGCACACACAAACTTTGGGTGTTAGGGATATTTCCTCTCTGCCAAACACAAGCTGGAGCAACAAGCAGAGGTGTTCTTTACTCCTCTGGCTTTCAGCGAGTCCAAACAAAACTCCCAATTTGTCAGACAGAGGGTAGAAAGTGAAACCAAACTGCAGTTTGATGCTTCTCCAGCAAAATACTTGTTATTTTCACTGTATTTTGTTGCGCTTCTTTGTGGCAAATGATAGCAAAGGATAATGGAAAAAACATTCTCCATTAGGAACCAATGGCAGCMGAAGATGTTCCACATGTAAAATGGATGTTATAATAGTTTGAAATGGACAGCTAGGACTTTGAGGAAAGGGCAAAAATACCCAAATGTGTACAACAGGACTTTGAGTACAGAAGCAAAAATCCTTTGTCTTATTTATTAGCAAAAGTTATCCAAATTGTTTTGGTGTTTGTTTTCCTATTCAGTGTGGAATAAGAGCCTTCAATTATAATAATAAACTTATTTTAAGGCCTCAAAAGCACAGGGATTCCACAGTGCACAAAGGGCAAAATGCATCTGCCAAGCTTTCTATTTTTGCCTCTTTTAAGCTATTTTAATACCTCTTCACTTGGGAAAGAAAGCAGAGTCCCTTTTTCTGTTAATAATATACTATTCTGCTCTTTTGATCCTTATGTTTTGCTTTCTAATTACCTAAATGTCATGCATGACTAATAAATTGGATAAATGGTATTGATTATGCCTCTGGTTTTTGTAGTTAAACYATAGAGTCAATTAATCTGCATTGTATATTTAGGAAGATAATCAGTTATTAAAACTGAAAAGAGGCAAACAAAATTAAGAGCATTTCAGCAGATGAGTCCCTATCTAGTATATATTCACAAGATTTTCCTTGGGGTTGTGTTTCAGAATAGCAAGCACTGAAAATTCATTGAAGACCTCGAGGAGGGGGTGGGTTCAGGGTTCGTGTTTTACTTGTGCTTGCAATTGGGCTTGGTTTATCAGGCTTTGTAGGGTTTTACCATTTATTTAAAAAACAGATCAGAAAAATTAAAGAAAAAAAAGGAAAAAAATAAAAAAAACTCCAGAACAGTGAAAATGCACGACACTTGCAACTGCTGATATGAAATTTTTATTTAATTTAATTTTATTTAACTTAATTTTCTCAAATGCGGTATGAAATGGAGCAAGGGAAGGGGGAGATCTAGGAAGTCCTAATGTTCTACCACTGCCTTTAYCCTCCAAATGATGGTGAGAGGGGGTGACCCCATTGAGCCTCATGGCCCAGACCAGTTGTGAATCCTYCTCTCCCTGGGGAAAGGCGCTGCTGGGGTTGGGAGGCCAGGGCTTGGAACACTTGGGAGCTCAGGGGGAARGAGCAGGGAATCTGCAAGGACACAATGCCCCAAGTGAGGTAAACTCTGCATTAAAGGAGGCTCAGGCTGTGGCAGCGAGAGAGAGGCGAGATAAACATGTTAAAGATGCTCACTTATTGCAGCGCTGGCGGCTACATCAGCCAGCGCCGGCTGCTCGGATGAAACGCCAAAAAAAGCCCTTCAGCAATGATTAGTCTGCGGCTGCACTGAGTGCTGCTTCAGCTGAGATGGCAATCACCTCCCTCCAGCCCTCTCTGCTGGATTCTCAGACTGTCCCCTCTCCTGTTTGGAGGAGTTGGACAATGCCCCTCGATGTGTTTGTGCAGCGCACACCGCGGGCCTGGCCCTGCCTGAGAGCACAAATCCCGCTGGGAATTGCATCCTCCTCTGGATCCGAGCAAATGTGATGGCAGGCAGGGAATGACAAAGAACCGCGCTCGCTTTCTGCTTTCCTTTTCAACTTTTTCCTAATAGCAGCATTTGCTTCTCTGCCGAGGGATATAGCTCTCAGTGCGCTGCTGCATTTTTGGTTTTCTTTTCACTCCCACGATTTCTGAGTTCCCACTTTCACATTTTCTCTAAAATAATCTGAAGGAATCTGAAAAGCTTTAATCTTAATGAGAAAAAGTTCTCATTTCAAGTATAATTTACAATGTATATTTTCAGAGGGAGGTAGCATTTTTAACTTTCACCCTGGGTCAGTTAGTAGGACACATAACAAAATATTTGCATTGTTCTCATCTTTAATATGTGCACCTCATCCTTCTGGTCTTAAGGATTTCTAAAATGCTATGAGGTACTAGAAAAGGATTTTTTTTTCCTCCAGACTCGTTCAAAAACTGTCATTTTTTTTTTTTTYTCCAGTTAAGGGACTTTGTCTAGAATCCTTTTAAATATTAGCAAATTTTACAGGGCAGAAGGATTGCATTTTCTAATTGAAAGCAAATRAAAAACAGCAGTAAAGGTCATTTTTTTCCTCAGGTTTTACTTAAGCAAATAGGTAAAAGGGAAAGGGGAAACTGAAACTGTGAATTTTTTTTTTCCGAACTTACTTTTCAGTTTCCTGACTCAAACATAAATGTACAGAGAGTTCTGCTCCCATTCATCTGAAATGCTGTGTGAGGGATTCAATTTCTCCCAGGAGTGATCCAGAGCCAGGGTGGATCAGTTCCACAAAGGAAAAGCACTGCACAGCACACGTTGGAACGGACATCTGGAAGTCCCCTGCTCCCACCTCCCACTCAAAATTTTGGAGGCCTCAAAGGATGGAGAATCCACAGCATCCCTGGGCCCCTAATTCCCTCCTTCATCACCTTCCTGGAGCACTCTCCAAAGGTGAGACAAAKAAATAAAATAAATAAATAAAATAAAATACTGGTTATTTTCTTGGGTGGCATAATTTCTTATCAGCTAGGTAGTCCATGGGTGTGCAAAATCAGTATAAGCAGAAAAATAAAAGTTTGTAGAAGGTAATTTCTTTTGTCTTATCAGTGGTACAGGGGAAGGGAAGGGAAGGGAAGGGAAGGGAAGGGAAGGGAAGGGAAGGGAAGGGAAGGGAAGGGAAGGGGACAAAATCCCAGCCACATTCATTCAAGAACTACTTACTCTTTATCATTTATTTCTGGAATCAGTGTTTTTCTAACTCACCCAAAATAACTTGATTTTAATCACTGCTGCAATCACATTTCCATCGTAAATAGGAGTGGGAATGCTGAAGGGTAAGAGTCAGTAAGGCCTGGAGGGCTGTGCCTTGGGCTCAGGCATCAGAAGAGCTGTATCCCATTCCTGCTCTCCTGCCCACACTCTGTGTGTGAAGTACACCCAAGCTGTTCCATCTCCTCAAGCTTTTTACCATCTTTTTTTTTTTTTTTTCTAGGGCCTGAGTCTGCAAAAAACATAGAAAAGACTTGCAAGATTGGTGACTTCATTGAAAACTCTCTCCAGGGGATATTTTCTTCCTCCATGGCTCTCCACACCTCTGACTTAACCATGAATGTCACTGAACTTCTCAAGGCTATCCCCTAAAATTAATAAGTAAAGATGAAATTGAAGGGTTTGAAACTGATACKTCAAAAACTCACTTTCACTTCATTAATGCTTCCTGCACTCCTTCTACTTCAATTAGGAATTTTGTCATATATGCTAAAGTTCATTAATTATCATATTTTGGGATCTTGGCAGGAAGTTTAAAAATAATCCCATAGCCCTTGGAGCTTTGGTTTCAGAGGATTCATTCAGTGTACTCTGAGKCTGTTATGTAAAAATCGTCCTTGTTTGTCTGACAAAAACAACAAGTTTAAATCACTTTTTTTTTCTTCTTTCTTTTTGTTTAAATGCATTTTCATTGTCACTCTGTTGTGAAGCCAGGCAGACAAAGATARAAAACATTGCCAGTTGCAAAATCCAGATGTCATGGAAGTTTAAGTAGCCATATAAGTTGCTTCATGACAAACACACATACATTAAAATCAAGATACTGAAAATTATTATTCTCTCATTCACCCAACTGATGTGCCACAGATATTTAGAAGAAAAAAAAATCATGTTTTCTATACACATAGGCATAATGTGAAAAGCTGGAGGAAAAGAAAACACAGTAAATACAACAGAAGATGAATTTTGCTCTTTTGAGAGTAAACAATTACAGAAAATTCCAGACTACTCCTAAGAAGCACAGCTGACATTCTTATAGCAGTGTTATGTAGTGGATCACATCTCCCATTAACAGCTTGGCTAGGTTTTGACATTATTAATTTCTATCCACAGATTGCAGGTAGTACATTATAAGAAGAAAATCTAGCAAAGGAGGTCATGATATTTAGGATTATGAAGTGAAAAAGGTAAGCACACGTGTGMAAGCAAAACCAAATTGCAAAACTGCWTTTTTTCTTGTTGGGTTTKTTGGTTTTTTTTCTGTTTGGCTTGGAGGGTTTTTTCTTTAAAAATGGAATACAGATATTTTGTCTAAGTTCAGTACACAGAGATCCCCACGAGAACCATTGCTGCTGTTCTGCCAGAAKATCAGATATTTCTCTGCAGCTCCTCTTCCTCCTCCCCATCAGCCCCTGTGATCTGTGATTCCTCCTCCAGGGAGAAGCTGTGGAAAAGAGCAGAGCAAGTCTGGGTAACAAGAAATACAGAGGAGAGATGCCACATCAGCAATACAYCCAGGAAAGACACTCTCAGCTCACACAGCTCCAAAGGAGGAGTATTGCCAGAAGGTGGAAAGATGAACTAGGTGTTCTGCCTTCCAGCCAGTCTCCAGGACAMCTCGCAGGCAGAGAGGGTGGCTGTGGCTTTTCAGAGCTTGTGACACAGCTCTGGTCTTGGCCTCTCTCTGCAAGCACTTAAGGGCATCTCTAAAAATTTTCCTTCCCCTGTTCCTTATCAAAAAAAGTCACAATCTGGTCATTAAATCAAATTTTAAACCACAYATTTCCTCCCATCAGGGCTTCTAAGTAGTCTTTATTCCTTCATAGCCAAACAAGAGTGTGATGAATGGGGATATTGTGGCATGGGAATAGAGCCTGGGATCTGTCTGATGTTAGGCAGATATGAGAATCTGGTGTGCTTTTGGATAAGCACYCTTACTTATCCCACAGGATTAAGGGAGTCATCTGTGGGGGAAGRGGCTGTCCCACTAACTTAACAGAGGCTTTGGAATGCAAAGTTTCACAAATAAAAAAATCCTATGAACYAGGAGGAATCCAATTATAATCAACTTAGAAAAAGTCCATTTTGAAGAGATGTCATAGGATGTCATAGGAATATATTTAACCCACCACACAGTTGTCTGGAACAGGTTTTGGGTTAATAGAAGTAGGCTGAGTGTCTGGCTCATGATACTACATTATATTGCAATTTTCATTCCAAAGAATTGCAAATTTCTTCACAAATGATACACACAGCCTGCCTAACCACAATTTAAAGCAATTGCTGATAGGAACAAGCCCAACCAACGTGAAGAGCTGTCAGAGGATATGCAGCTGGTGAGAAACTGAAGCTGTGTCTGGGGCAACMAAAGTGCAGTTTGCTCATTTTGCTCATCTGTTTAACACTGACAGGCTGCCACCTAAAAAGTGACTATCACTGAATGGTGTGATCCACTGAACAWTGCAGAGGTGGCCAGAGAAAATTATGATCGTAATTTTTTAAGTTCCTTTTGCATATAGCTAAACAAAATTTTACCCCAAAATTACTACAAGGTACATTATTTGGTTTGCAAGGTCTCATTTGAAAAGAAAACCCAATGAGTAAATTGTAAGAGATTCACTGTCTGTATTCCASAATAGTGAAAGGCTCAGTGGATCTCACAAGGTTGAAAACATTTGGGCATTTCAAACATGATACTTAAAAGACTAAACCATCCCTTCTGGGACCTGAGCAAATGTTTCAATTCCAATTCATTTTAAAAATGTCCTACTGGCATGACAAATTAGAGGCATGTTGCCAGAGCCTAAGGAAGGTATTCCAAGTGTTTGTCAGGGGTGGATAATGCACGACACTGCTGGTTTTTCATGTTTCAATATCACAAGGAAGCACTYTGCTCCAAACCTACTCCTAGAGCCACTGGAGACCAGAGAAGCAGCTCCCAGCCCTCGGTGTGTGAGCAGGATGGATGCTCTAAAGCAGCTGAGAGTGAGATACAGGACCCCAGGGGCTGGGRAAACTGGAAAGCAAACCTGAGGATTTCAGGAAACAGGATATCCAGGGTATCCAGGTATTCCAGAGTTCTAAAAGACCACGAAGGAGAAACTGCCTTGGATTAAATCAGCTACTGGTTTTCTGAAGGGGAAGAAACAGCTGAGGGACTGAAATACTATTGTAATAGTGGAGATTTCTTTGAAATCCATCTGTTGCTGCTCAGGGGAAAAACCAGAATGCTGCACTCTTCGAGAACAAATCAAGCTGTATTCTGAGAGAGGAAGGAAAGGGGGCTGGGTTTCAAAGTTTCTTCCCATTGAACAAAATGTGTGACGGTTCCTGTGTCTCACCTACTCCTGCTGACCAGGGGGATTTGTTTGTCCAGGTGACCAGTCCAGGACTTGAACTGGTTATTGCTCCCCGATGCCCGCAGTGACCACCAAACACATTTTCCAAAAACACCATTCACAACTCGCGAGTTAAAATTAGATACATGCTAATTCGTCCTCTAAAAATTAGCAGCTCCATGCAAATTGAAAACAGATGTCTCCGTCTTCAGTCAGCACGAGTTAGTTTATGCATTACTCTTCACACAACCTGTTTCAGCATCTCCCCAGAGCCACAAACTCCTGAAGCAAAGCTCCAGCACTGATCACAGGGCAGGCAGCACTAGCGCCTTWCACACACCTCCTCTGTTCTAGGCAGCTCAGTGATCATTTCTGGCACTCTATTATTGTTTTCTTTAGTGAGGTGCCAAACTCTGATGATTTGAAATTCTGGGCCYGAAGCCAATCCTCTGAGCTTTTTGAAATTTGCTTGTAACCAGTGCAAACCTCAGGCCACGGCTGTGGACAGGTGACAAATCCTGCCCATTGGCTGCAAGCAGCTCTCAGTGTATGTGCTGTTGGTACAGTGCACACACATAAACAGAGCTGCTGCTGCTGGGGATAAACACTGGCACTGCTTGGAAATGTTTGATGGTGTGGGGTCAGCGATGCAGGCAGAAYCAGCTCCTTCTGAGTTACTCCATCACTGAAAATCCACATCCCACACACTTTTAATTCTTTTTTTTAAAGGGCTACATTGGTTTTAAGTAACACATTCRAAACGGCTTTGCAAAGATCCTTGCTTAACAGTGTCTGCAGTGCTGCTCCTTTACCACCCATAACACCCCAGTGAATCACAGTACCTGCAGGAAGATGACAATTCTCCTTTGTAGAGTTTCTGCTGCGAGGGGTAGGGGGCTGGAGGGGGAAGCTTAGTGGAAATATAAATAATAGATTCTAATAGTCACAGCTGTTCATAAATAAGAAGATATATACAAACACGGTCTAGTGGAATGGGCACATTTCTCTACAAGCCTGACTTGCTGAATGATTTTGAAGGAAACACTTTGTCACTTCTTGGCTCAGTTTCAAAATATGAAATATAAACTGACACGCTTCTTACTGCTCAATGTAAATAAAATGCTTTGGGAACATGAATACAAATCGATGTGTAAATGCTAATATATTATTTCCTAGCTAAATCCACATTCTGCAAATGCAAATGGAGAGTGAGRATGTATTTTTGCTTTTTGCACATCTGTGCCACTAGTGGAAGTTTTGCAAGCCAGATTAGGTCCTTGGGGACACAAGTGCATTCCTACTGCTCACAGTGTGTTTGTACAGTTGCAAAGTGGATTATRCTACTAAGCAATTCAGCTCATGGGTGCACAAAAAATAACAGCCGTCATCTTCCTCTGTTAGATGCACAGCCTCTTCAGTGCAAAGCAAAGGGAAAATTGCACCCAAAATATGAGAAATCAGGAGATAAATGATTCATAAAACACAGAAAGAGTTTACAGCCTTGCAGAGATGGGAAGAGACCAGCTCTGCCTGGAGAAACTATAAACTTMCACCAGCAGAATATTTCTGCTAATCCTGCCTGTTAAGAAATTGTTCTCAAAATAGCAAGAGGCTTCACTTAATTAAATGTTAGCAGGTCCCTGCATAATTTATATTTCATTTTGGTCAAAAGTCATCTGAGAACCCCAGAATACTGTGTCAGGGCTGCGTGCTAAATTCTCCCTTCATTTCCATGGCTGCAGTTCCACTGAGGTCTACAGAATACCGTGTGATGATTAGGTCTTGTTAAATCCATTTAACATAGAAGATGAAACATTGGAAAGCTGAATAATTCACCCAAGGTCAGCGACACAACGAGGAGTTGAATTACCAGAAAATGACAAGTTCTATTTGCTTGCTGAATTTACTGGACCCATTGAAAATTTAATTTCTGCTCTGCTGACTCACGGGTAGCCACATAGGTGTGGCTGCAGTGTAGGGAATAAAAGTCCTTCTAGGGACGCTGCTGAATCACATCTTCTTGTCTGGGCCTATTCTGTGYGCAAATTCAAAAAGGATTGCCAGGTCTGGCTGTGGAGATAGCAGCTGTTCAAACTGAAATATGATGCTGCTCCTGCTGCCATCAGTTTTTCTGTTAGTTAATAAACAGATATTCTCCTCTAAGGTTAACCACAAAAATGGCTTTCACTTAAAAAACAATACTTTCCAATGAAGAAAGGAAAACAAAGCTAAAGGTGTATATTTACAGATGATATATTAAAACAAATAATTTGAAAGTTTTAATGCACTTTTTAATTTTGAAGTGTACAGCTTTTARAATATTTTTAGAGTTTGTATGACACAGGAAAATAGTAATGGCTTCTATGTATATTTTTTTTCTGCTTCCTATATTCCCATCCAGTCTGGGGTCATTCTCCTGCCAAGAGTAAGACAGCAAAGGACTTGGCATCAGCTCTCACTAAGACTTTTACACATGCTTATGCCCAATGACTCGTCCTATCAAAGCTAACAGGAATTCTCATATTGTTAAAATTTAAGCACTTGTTAAACCTCCAAAGGATCAGGGACTATATCAGCACTGGTAACTGCTGATTAAATACAGGAAAAATAGAAGTGTTAGGAGTAATCTGGCAATTTAACAACAACTTTATGACAAAAATCAGACTGTATTTTTGTAGGCTGTATCCCCTTGTAAGTAACTGCTCCATATATATATATATATATATATATATATATAGAGAGAGAGAGAGAGAGAGAGAGAGAGAGAGAGAGAGAGATAAATGAGTGAAACATGTTTACAAAGAAATGATCCATTCACACCCATGCTGCTAAGAGATGTGTAATTAATATTACACTGGTTCCATGGTTTTCTATCCACACTTTAACAATACTTGAGCTTTTTTCCATGGCACTGGTATTAAATGTTCAAATTAAGACAAAACAGCATTAAGACCCAATTTATTTTTTCATTAAAGAAAGTCTATTGGCAAACATTTTAAAAGGCTTGTGGCAATTTCTTCTTTGAAATTTCTATTCAGCCTTATTGTCATTTTGGGTAGAAAACTTCTGCTAAAGGTTTAGAATATGGGATAGAAAATGTCTTGCTGAGGCTGTACCCCTTTTTCCTACAGGACAGATGTGATCCTGTCAGAATGAATCTGTGCCCTCTGGGGAACTTCCTTAAGTTTTACTTTGTGCCTCACAAACACAGTGCAGGGAAGTTGATGAGGTCAATATTGATGAGCCCAACACTGATGAGGTCAAGAGTGCAATCTCTGCAAGAACAGGAGAATATTTTGTTTGATACCCCTGCTTTAGAGTGCAGTGTGTCTCTGAACAGTCCTGACTGAGGCCTCAGGAGGAATCTTGAGGAATCTTGACTAAGAGGGGGTTGCCACACTTTCTCCTGGGCCTGCAGAAAGCATCTGCTTCTCCTGCAGAGGAAGAACGAAGCGAGTGACTGCTTTCAGGATTGCAGAGCAGTGGCCTTTCCCACATGAATCTCACCTCACTGGAGAGCAAAATGGCATTTCCTACAAACTTGAAAACAGTGTTGGTAAAGGTCATTCTTTGCAAAACTGAATTCTTTTCAAAGAGGAGCCAAACATGAAAAAACACTGAAAAACCAAAACAATTATTGAAACAGTGAGCATCACWGCTCACCAAAACCAAAATATGAGTATATACTTAAACAAAGGGTTGGCAGTTGTAATTTTTTTAATTTCTGTGGTTACTTAGCATTTTGGAGCAAATGCAGTCATTAGAACAGAACACCCCTTCACTAAATGTCAGAGTAAACACTGCCTGCAACAGCCAAAGAAAAGTCTTTATACTAATAATACACTCACAAAATTCAACACTATCAGATTAAAAAAAAAAAAAAAAGGATTTCATAAGAACTTTCTATTTTTATATCTCATGAATCAGAAAGGTCACAAGCCCAACTTAAAAAAGCATGCCTTGCAGGCATGAAGGGTAAAACAGTGAAGATGGGATGGAGTTTATTAGAAAATATTGTACACTACGTGTCACAGGAATGTATTCTTGACACAATAAAGCAAATYCAGGAGAGATTTGGCACCTGCCTTTACCCTCTTACTTTACCATTAGATGTTCCTTCATCCATTTCTTACTGGGSAATTTTAAAAGCATCTCTCTGTCACTTCCATGCTATTCTCCTGATCTTCCATGCTGAGCTGATCCATTTACTGAACTTGAAGAAGCAGAACTGCCTCCCCTAAGTTACTGAGTAGATGTACCAGTGCCAGCAGGAGCCAGGCAAAGAACAGTAGGATTTTAAAGACAGAGGGGAAGAGGTCTGAAGGYAGTAAAGGACTGAAAGGAGAATGCTTGACAAGCTTCTGACACACAGTAAATTTAAAAGAAAGTTAATAAATAGAGGGCAAAAAGGGAAAAAAGGGAAAAAAACATCTGTGGGTAGAGAAGGTCAATGGGCAGACATTAAGTTTTGAACATGTTAGTGCTGCGTAGAAAAAGGAACTGGAGACAACAGGCATGAGTGGAGATCTGAGAAGTACAAGGAGTGAAGTATTAATAGCTGTGCATTAATAGCTGTGCATTAAAGGTCAAATCCTACAGACTATTTAGAGTTTGGTTCTTTCATTTATAATTGCTTAACATTGATGTAACTCTGGGACTTAACTATAGAATCCTTCATCATTTGACTGATGGGTTTTT
>NW_026623761.1:47531-75119 GCF_030028575.1 Malurus melanocephalus | reverse complement strand
AGAGAGAGAGTTGAATCCCTTCATTAATTCCTAAAAGTTTCGTACAGTTTTCTCAACATTAGGGACAGCTGAGCATATCCATTCCTATTTATATGTGGACAGAACAGGTAAACACTGATTCCCTCTCAAGTTCAAGTATGGTGACTGACTTTCAGTGGAGTAAAGTTTCAACAGCTCTACTGGATCAAGGAGGGGATCTGACTTCAGTTATCACAAAGCAAGAGATTGTAGCCTATTGAATATAAGCAAGTGGAAAATCACCAGCCTAATAAGTAGCCAGGCAACAGAAAAAGACATTATTGCTATGAAAACTTTAGCTTTAATATTCACCAGTTTCCATTCTAAGTTTACAGAGCTAAGGTGACATTATCCCAGGCTTTTGACAAGAAAGGTCCTGCATCACTATCATCTTTTGTGATTTCCACGCCAGTCAGCAGCTTTCTCACYGGGACTCCACCAGACCCCCTTAGTCTTTCCTTTCTTAGCTGCCTAACAAGARCTGAGCTCATTTCACATCTGTCACAAACACCATGCTTACACTCCTGGGCRCAGTGGAAACAGACCCAAGTCAGCTCCTTTACAGGGCAAATTATTCTGTGCCGAGCACACCAGCAGATGCTGCTTCRGGCACCCCACCTGATCTGATGGAAGCATCTTGAGCATCTCAGCTTGGTACCCAGACACATTATCACTTGCTTAACAGCTTATGCCACTTCCATTATCTTAAAATGGGGTTATTTTCCCTTYCTTACAGGAGTGCTGCAGGGCTAAAGGCAGGCAAACTGCCGGAGTGCTCAGCATGGTGAAAGGAGCCGTGTAAAACCCCAGCACATCCCTCTGTGGGATGTGTGTGTGCCTGTTCCTCCCCTTGCCCGGCCTGACTTCCTCCCTCCCTTCCTTCCAAGCACCAGCCAAACACGGATCCAGCATGGGGAAACCAGAGAAAGAARGATTACTCCCTATCCCCAGCCAGATTAGCAGCCATTCAAGCACAGASTTTTAGAAGAATATGTTAAGTGAGAAAAGAGAGACATTGCAAGGTGGTGAGAGGGCAAGAATGGAGAGGAGCTTAATTAAATTAACTGAGGGAATATTTACACTTCCCATTTCTGAGATTTGCAATTCTGTRGAATAATATCCCAGAGGAAGTAATGAAAACCTCATCACTGAGCCATTTTAAATGAGCTGGAATAGCTCTACAGTGAGCAAAGCTGTGGGGGCTGTGGGTTGGCTGATGGCTCCTCTCCCTCTCTTTATAACTAATCAAGCACACTCCCCTTAAATCTCCACAGCTTGAAGATTGATAATCCATATCAACTCATGAATGTATTTAACTTTTAAAACTTGAATATATACTTACCCAAACAAATTGGTAAGATTACCAACAGGATTAATGGGCTGCTGTTTGTTATTCTGTTTCCTGCAATTTTCCAATATCAGTGTTAATTTAAAACTTACTGCTGAAAGTATTTCTTGATGTGGATTCCCCATGCCTATGGAAAGCTCTCCCCATAATTTTGTGTGCTAGTAAATATCTCTTTTGTGAAATCCTAGGAAACTTCAGGTAAAGCAAGACCTTTATGGGTCAAGATCCTTTRTATCCTCTTATTGTGCCTCTTAGCATAGGCATTTCTAGGTCAAAAAATGGGTGKTTTGGAGGATGTGAGTTGGCATTGCACAGCCCTGGGGACAGAACCCATCTTGTGTATACAACAAAGGGATGCTGGGCAGAAGTGATGAGAACAGCTACATCACAGGTCACCATTTCCATTTAATAATTACCTAAATTGCCTCTAATACCCAATGCTGCCATTGTGGAGAAGCTTTTTCAAGTGTTTATTCTCCCTTCTATGCAGCAGCWGGGATGAGTAACAAGGTCTAAATATGTAGGCTTCGCTTAGGTCACAAGCTTACTCACCTCAGACTAGTTAATTCTGTTGCTTCTGTGCAGAATTAACTTCTTTTGCTTGCTGTGATATTTTCTCTCTACTCCTAAGTGTATTGGTTCTTTAGCAGAAAAAGGATTAAAACTGATATGAGAAAAAAGGGCACAAAAGATTTCACTAGGWGCAAGACAGTAGTCACTAGAGCCACTGAAGTTTTTCCTACTATTTATATWAGAGACAATATTATGCCTCACTTTCTATTGGAAAATTATGTTTAAAGTTTCCAGGAAAAACATCTGCTGCATTCCACCCCAGCACTKGCAGTCATTCAGTGATAGATTAAATCACTCATTCCATATATGCCAGTAAATTTAGTCTCCCTTCTGCTAAAGTTGTTACTGWCCATGGACTCATTTTGTAAAAGTCAATTTCTAACTTTTTCCAATYTGACAACTCTCTTTGACTATTACAAGTAAATAGTTTTCTTCTTTCTCTATCATTTGCACCTTGAATGCAAAGRTTGCTTTCAGACACACGGTGCTTTKGAAAATCAGGCCACCAGACTTCCCCAAACATAACAGAACATCTATTTTAATCTTGGCTTGTGATGATGATGCAGACAGCATTGTTCAGAACTTTTTTGTTTTATCACAAAGGTCTTATTATAACACGGGCAAAGGTAATCAGGATCCCAGCTGATTACATTTATATTTTTTATTTTGAACTATAAGGATGGCTCATTAAATCAGGGATGCAATACGACAGGCACCAGCCATTCCCCAAGCAAAGGGGCGCATTTGTGCAGCTCCCAGAGCAGCAGTGTTTTACATCTTTGAATGCTTTGGATAAATGTGTTTTAGCTATCTTAAAACGAAATATTCATTTTGCGAACAGGTTTCATTTTTGCCTTGTTTGCAATAAGACAAACTGAGTGTTAAAGATCTCTAGCAAAGATGACATTGCTGAATGTCATTAGACAAAGAACAAAAACTCCCCTGAGATCTGTGGTTTCCTTCCTATAGACACCAGAAAAGGGATTTCAAGGGGAATTCAAGAAGTTAAGCACCTAAGTCCTAAGCACACTGACTGCACTGTGGGGTAGTTATGCTTCATGGCCCCCCTGTCACCTTGAACTTTTCCAGTATTTAAAAGCACATTAAGTTCCTAAACAAAAAATGAATTGATCCGTTTTGCGTTTGACTGCATCAGGATTCTGAAATTGTTATAATGTTGGTTTTCTGGCTGACACATTTTGAATTTCCAAGACACACAGTAGTGTTTGAAAATGCTTGTGATGCCCACTTCTGCTTTATACAATAACTACCATTATTGCACAAAGACCCGCCTTTACTTTAGAGCAGAAAAATCAGCTGCAGAACATTACATGSATCATAACTCATAAATTATTATCATCTCCAGGCAAATTTTCCATTTGCCAATTGCARAAATTGCCCTTTAGATGTAGTTTACTGTCCTCCTACTGGTACTTAAAGATTCCTATGTTTAAAAAACAGAACAATTACTTTTTTCTTATGATAATTCATGGAGTYTTACAGATTTTTATCCAGAATATATATACTAATGTGTAAGATTGTAAGGTGTAAGGTTCTAATTCTTTGTTGTGTCCACCTCAAGCAGAGGACCGTTAAATAAAATAAAATAAATATTTACAACCGGTATTACAGTAAAACTTTGTCTAAACTTCAAGAAATAGGGTCTCTATACCTATTATGATTAAATAGCCAGTGTGATTGAGGCCAAACAGCATCTTTCTAAAACTACTAGGAAACTTCCTAAGAGTCATCAACAAATGTGTCCTCTGAATGTCAARTATGGAGAAAAAGTAACCAGACTTGGATGTGCTATGGATGGAAAAGGGACCTGACTGAAAGCACAATCCTTATGCCTTTCTTTTGCTTCTAATGCCAACACTAGCTGAGTAAAATTGAAAAAAAGAAGAAAAAAAAAAAAAAAAAAAAAAAAAAAAAAAAAAAAAAAAAAAAAAAAAAAAAAAAAGGAAAAAAGAAAAAAGAAAGTCTTATTAGAATGAAACTTCTGCAGCCCACAGTCCAAGGGCTTTAGGGCTTTCAGTCCCCGAAAATGAAAGCAATGAACATCAGGATGTGAACACTCACTGTGCCAGGCTTTGGGGAAATAATAGCTGTGTTTCAAATTAGAAGGCTTTGCAGAGCCTGTTAGAGAGTGCACAGCAGCAACCCACATAGCTCTGCCCTCGTGTTAGAGAATACAAGACACAATTCCAGCAGCAGGGCTGCATGCAGGCTCCACAAATATTTGATTATATCTCCTCTAAGAGCCTAACAAAATCTAAATGAATATTTGGGAAGATGACTAATAGCTTGGCATGAATATTCCAAACAGGCCGTGCTAGGTGCTTGTATAAAGCCTGTGAAATGAATTCGCTCATTTTTGTGTCTGTACATCCAGATCAGCACATTTTTGTCCTTTTTATTTTATTTCATAATGTTCACACAGACCTAGATGCCGGACAAACACAAATTAAAATTACTTTCTACAGGAGAATAAGCAATTAATTTACTGTATAGAGCATTAATACCCACTAAAACATTATACTTTGAGAGTAATTTGTTCCCTTCAGATTTTTTTTTAATTAGCTGGTCCCTGTCACACAGGTTTTTTYCTACCATTTGCTTAACTTTATGCTCACATTTCTCATTAAGCATCTGGCAGACAGTTTGAGGCCTTAGAACATGCCAGTCTCACGTATATCATTCTCTTCACCCCATGAGAGCAGAGGTAGCTGAAGGATCACAAAAACAGCTCCTGTGGAAAAAGCTGTTAAATTTTATTAACCAGGGCCCTGAACCAGGAATCGTTACTATAACAATGYAAAGTGGAGGTAAAATATCACCTCTTCAGGGTGACAGTGTTTTACAACCATTTCGTGCTTAGGCAAAGAACTGCACATGTGAGAGGCAATAATGAATTAATGGGCCAGCCACATTGTAGCATCAGGGCTAARCGTACAGATTTATTTAGGGTTCACTAGGGAGATAATGCAAAATTTTGAACTACAGAGAGACTGTATCTCCTGGAAAAGTTCTTCCTCACATTCACATCACTCTTACAGCAACCATTGAATTCTAATATGCCTTCAGATGGGTGTGAAAAATGTTGTAATACACAAATTTTGTGGTTGCCCGGGTTGTATTAGTTGCTGGTGGGATGGGAAGGCAATACTGCAATGAGCTGACAATCTTTCAAATMAAAGGTTAAATTTCCACTCATTAAGCTGCAGAAGTGATAGGGGTTTGATGGGAATCTTTCCTGGATGGCTGCTAATCTTTGTGTTGCTCACACAGATACTCTGTTGCCTATTGTCATGGTAACAGGAGCTCCGCTCTGCTTCTGCCTTGTTTTAGGCACCCATGCACTCCTCCCCAGGTWTAATCCCATCATTCTTCCAGTTTTATCCTGAAAGTTCTGTCCAGGCCCTTACCTTCACACTTGTAAATCCACTCAGTTCTCAGGAAGGGACCTTTCTTTGTTCTCAGGGGCAGGACACAGCGATGMAGGCTATTTTTGATTGTCCTCCTCATGGTCATGCTCCACCTGACTGCACAGACAGAGCTGGATCACACTGCTCWGCTCCCAAAACTCAGGACAACAGGAGAGGATGTCTGATGTGACACAGGAATACCCATAATGAGCARCACATTAGTATAATCAATAATTTTTATTATTTTAGTTGAAATAGTGTTCTGGAGACCCAAGCATCCGTCCCTGCTGCAGCTCCCTCCTGGTGCACCTTTTGCTATCTGCCCTGGCTCGGGATCKCAAAGGCTCTTCCTGTATTCAGAAACACAATTTGCTGTGCTGCCTGATGCGTAATTCTGCTAACAARACAGACCTCTCAGAGAGAAATATTTATCCTGCTCATCATGCAAACACRCCACGCGAGTGACAGCCTCTTCCAAACTATTACAAATCACCCAGGATCACCCCCACACTTGTCACACACACRATTCTCCACATGGAACCGCACGCTGGCAGCTTTTCCAGTTGGTTCAGTGAAGGGAAAGCGGACAAAACGAAACCCCAGGGCTGTTCTAACCCACACCAACTGGCAGTGCTCCCAGAGGGRAGGGATTCCAGCTGGGGAGAGCAGCRTGTGCTCCAGRGGCAGGCTGAGACCTCCTCCTTGGGGAGCTGGGAGGGCAAACAGTGCAGGACACGGTGGCAGGGATGCTG
Source organism: Malurus melanocephalus (assembly GCF_030028575.1). Lineage (NCBI taxonomy): Eukaryota > Metazoa > Chordata > Aves > Passeriformes > Maluridae > Malurus > Malurus melanocephalus. Next base: position 69,000 of record NW_026623761.1, on the reverse strand, counting down.
TGACTGATGGAACCTGCYACCTGCAAAGGGAATCGCCCCTTACACAGAGTCAGGTTCTTTTGTAGCTCCCTTGGATAGTTTACACAGCAGAAAGTCTGGAAGAGTCAAGGCTATCATAGAAGAGTTTGGAAGGGACTTTTAAAGGTCATCCAGTCCAAACCCCCCTGCAAAGAGCAGGGACTTCAACTCCATTGTGTTGTTCAGAGCCCTATTCCACATGACCTTGAATGGTTCCAGGGAAGGGACCTCCACCACCTCATCTATTTCTATATTATGTCAACTGAAAACCTTTCTGAGGTTTTTTCTGAAAACCAAACTGAGAACCTCTCAGTTCCAGACCTTTAATTAAGAGTGTGCAATTTTTTTCATTGGTCTGGCAGTGTAAAAAGAATGTAAATTCCTTTAAAAGGTACAGCAGAAAAAGAAACARAAAGAAATTTTAAAAGTTATTTGAGACCCTCCTTACTTTTCATTAAAGAACGAAAACCATTTCTTTTCCTTTTCTGGCCACCTTTGTAATGATCAGCCAGCACMGCCAAGAAACATCTCCTGGCTCATTCAGTTAGCATTATTAGAAAATTTAGCTTACCTTGCTTTTTTACCTAAGGCTAATCTGAGTAAAACCTAGGTTAGAACCTGGATGGAGACCCATGGCTTTGTCCTAGTCTGTTTTCTGAGTGCAAATAGAATGAATGAATGGTTGTATGAATGCATACTGAGTGCTACAGTCAATATTTGTCATAGTTAATAGTAATGTTGTGCCTTTACTTAAAGCTATTCCTTTGAGGCTCCCAAAGCACTTAATATTTGCAATARTTCTACATTATTATTATTATTTACTACTGTGTTTACAGATACAAGTTGAGATAAATAACTAAACTTTTTCAAAGCCATGCAATACAATCCRAATATGCAGATTCCCCCCAAAAAATATAAGCTCAGCAGTGACCTGGTTTTCACCTCTTCGTGATCTAGACATTTGGACTTTCAGTTGTTATGGCCCATATAATTTGTCCATCATTATTTAATAGCAGTAGGAACACAAAAAAGCTGGGGAAGCTCAAAGTAATTGTTGYCCACAGATAAAAATAGAGAAGGCCACTGGTGCAGCAGAACATCAAAGTCTCAACCATGACAATCTTACAGAGCATTTGTAAGTGACATTGGGCTTTAGATGTTGAATAGATAACACATTTCTAAAGAAAATTCTATGAGCAGGTTTTACTTTACTCATGTTTTCTACTGTAATCTTTCCCTTCTCTCTATTTCTGTAGTTTGTCTACCCCTGTCCCTTATGTGCTCATACACAGAGCCTTTCTCAACACACAAAGAATCTATTAAATCTTCTTTGAGGAAGGTAAACATGCATGAGAAAAGACGCTGGCATTATCCTGCACTGTCTCACCCCGCTCTCTGAATGCAAGTACAAAATGCGAGCAGCAGTGAATGGCAGCTGGGTATGGGTTTTTCATATAAGACAGAGCCCATATTTACCCCAAAGCACTTGTATCTCCAGCACAGCACAGTTCCTGTGTTATTGCAGCAACTGGCTCATGCATGAAAAGCCTGTTGGGTGTACTGGAGATGCAGTGACAGCCAATGCCTCGGAAGCAGGCAAACAGCACAGTCCTAAAATAAATTGCTAATATGAAAATAACTCAGGGTGTCCAGAGAGAGAACCCCAGACTGCTGATGGTGTGCAGAAGGAAAAGWGAGGTGTAGAGGAACAGAAAAGAAGAAATAGCAGTGCACTCTGACCAGCACAGAAGCAGAGCTTACTGGAAAAAAAATTGTTCAGCAACATAAATAGAAAATAGGGAATTTCTCCCCTCCTAAATACAGCTGTGGCAGCGAGAGCTGTGTGCCACGCAGTCCTCATATTTTCACTGAGGATTCACAGAGAGTCACAAACAGGCTGCCCTGTTATATATGATCTTTAATAATCTCACTCACATAAACATGTGCACTAAACCAGAGGAATGATTGTAGCTTGTTCCCCGATAAAACATGAAGCTTTAGGGCCCACAGTCTGCAGTCAATTTCCAGACTCTGCAAAGGTGAAGTGAGACCTGAATATTTTTTTCTCATTCCTAAATTATTACTGGCTCAAATGTCCTGAATACAGATTAGAAGAATTACCTGATTATATTAACCTAGGGAAAGAGTTGAATAAAAAAGCATGATCATATTTCAGTAAAATAGTCTCCATTAGAGAGCAAAATCTCTCTCCATCTCCCTCTCTCACGTATTTATATGCAGCATGCAATGCCTTTTATAACCCATTTTTGGGGTACTTGAATAAAACYGAATATTGTCTACTCTGTCTGAAAGATGATAAAGTCACCTAGGACTCATCTCCTAGGACAGCAAAAAACCAACCCTCCTGCCTGTCATAAACACATAACATGCCTGCATTCAATGTTTGCTCTGATCCGTTTGAAATGTTAATCATCCCTATGTAAATTCTGGCACACTGAAACTCAGTTCATATTAACTTCAGGTTACCCGATTTAGATACGGTAAAGGACACCCATTTATCGGCTGCTTTTTAAAGATCAAAGAAGCTCGTCCCTAAAATATRCCCCATAACATGCAAATGAACCTTAATGTCTCTAATTAGATTATAACTCGAGGGTGCTTTCTGCTGTTGAAATAAAGTGTTACTGTGTCATAGGCTTAATACACTCGGAGGATCTGATCTCAGCGAGTCACAGCCACACTGCTTACCCCGGCCTGTGACATGCCTCCCCTCACTGGTTTTGTTACCAAAAAAATGCAAATCTGCTTTTCTGACACCTGCTCTTCTGCTCTGACACTGAAGGCATTGTGGAAACACTCAGGGAGTCGAAACTCCCCCATGAGGGGTGCACGAGTTTTGGGGGCTCCTTTGTGCAACGTGTTCAGCATGACAAGGTTTGGAGGCTCTGCATACCTGCTGATGAGTAAGGAATTAATTCACTCTTAAARCTTATTCTCCACTGCTTTCACAGGAGATATGTCATGGTGGTTATCTGCCTGTAAAATCCCAGTGGTGGGAAACTCTTATCCCTCCTCTGAGAGGCAGCAAAGGGAGGTCAACACTTCATCACCACTSTAAGTGACTCCACCTGCTCTGCTGCCCAGTAAAATAAGAATTTGCTGTCTCCACGAAGCTTTAAAGTGGGAAGGAAAAATAAAGGGCAGTCATCATGTAGGAAAACACTTTGTTTGACTGGGAAAGAAAAGCCTTAGTCACTTGGTACAAATACATGTATTTAAAAATAATAAGGTGTGGCTGGTGACTGGACCAGCGCTTCCATTTCCACAGGGAATGCTGCAAACCCAAACAGAAGCTACTTGGTAAGCAGGAGGTGAGAACAGCAAACATGGGGAGATGGAGGAAATTTGTTACAAATGCAGCCCTTCTCCATGCTCGTGAATCATCTCTTAACTGATCCAGATTTCTTTAAGTACACTTGTTGATATGCTGCAGGCTGTATCAGTGCAGCAACATTGCCAAGAAGCAAATATCATTATGAGTTATGTGCACAAGAAATGGAAAATCTGACCCATCTCTCTCTGCTGTCTTATTGTATCAAAATATTATACTGTGAGGTTGCTGGGGTTCTTGTCTCTATGTTTCTGTATTTCTGACAGTAGTTTTATAAATTGTGGTCTCTTAAATTATTCCTCAGCAAGCACYGGAGTTTTTATTTGAGCCTCTGTAAGTTAACATTAAAATCAATACAAATGTTTTTCAGCTCATTTRTGAGAATTAATTTAAGCGTTTAGATTTTCTGGAAACACAGAACTTTATGCGTAAGATAACCCTTTTTTTTTTTTTTTGCACAAACACTGGATGGCACAAGAACGGAGACAAGATTTGTATTTAACAAAGAGAATCACAGAATCATAGAATAGCCTGGGTTGGAAGAAATCTTACAGATCATCCAATTCCAATCCCCTGCCATGGGCAGGGWCATCTTCCACTAGACCAGGTTGCTCAGAGCTCCATCCAGCCTGCTAATGGATAAGAATTGGGGGGAAAAATTAAGAACTTTCATTAAGTGATTCTTTTCAAGAAWCTTTGACCCTTGCCCAGAAATACTTGGATAAAAAATACTGGGGCTGCACATATAGTGAAATAATCTGGGAATGCCTATTTTTCTCTGTGTTTATAAAAGCAGTTGTTCATTAAAATAAAACAAGTGGCAATTCCAAGATCAGCTTTTTTATTCAAACAGTTTATTTCATTATGTATTTTTCCAAATATGCTGTTTAGCATAGATTTCTAGGAGAAAAACAATGTGCCAAATGGATTTAAGGACTTTTGCTGGCAGCCTGCAAGTTTGATACCACAGTCTGTGATGTGCAAATGCCAACATTCTTGAGTAATCACCYGAGCACTGGTGAAATACACACCTGTGGGGGAGGATCTGACCACGGAATTTTGCAATGGTTGAAGGAGATGAGAATGGGCATTTTGGGGTTAGTCCAAAGGTGACAGGCCCAGGGAAGGGAGAAGCGACCTCAGATGGGGCTCTGATGAACCCACTTAGTGTGTGGGGCAAGGACTAGGGCACTGATGAGTTTTGAGAACACTGCTCTGAAGAAGGCAATGAAAGGGGATGTCAGCARAATCCCAAAACAAAACAAAAGTTGYRAGTCTAGGAATTAAGAGAGAAGCCAAAAACTGTGGCTGGGGCTCCCTGGAGAGCCTGTGAGCTTCCTTCATGAGGAGCTGGCAGAGAATTAGGGGAAGTCTTTCAGCAAAGGTGACCTCATGTTTGAGCTGGAATAGTCAGAATAATCTGGCTCACACCAGACCTGACAAAGCAGAGCTTCCCAAAAGGAACCTTTTTACCATATGAGTCACGCTTTTGAGAGCTGGGAGCCTCACAGTGTCAACAGTGTGCAAGGAATGGGAAAGCAGATGGATGAGGCTGTGCCTCATATCTTACATCCAGATATGCAAATRTAAAGAGAACCATCCCAAAAAAGTCATAAGCTTATGGTAATAAAGATGTGGATTTACACAATGTAAAAATTCTGGGTCATTCTACTACAAAAGCAAATCTCTCACTGAAGGAACCTTGCATGCTCCTCACCCCGAAATTACACTGAAAATACAGTCCAGTCATGCCAGACAGAGTCAGTATTACGGGTTCTACAGGTCTAATCCACTTTTTGRCAATGTGAGTGGCACTGCACTTACCCTGTGTGCTGCAGGTTAGTGCAGGTGTATTTGAGACCATGCATTTTAACTTCTGGGCTTCCTAAAATCAGTCATACTTGTGTCATGATGAAAAGCTATAGTGGAAGAAGAGAGCTAAAATTAATATATAACAAAAGTGGGATATAATGAGGGTTTACTGGTTTGTTTTTTGTTGGTTTTTTTTGCTCTTCTGCTGAAAGAGATTTACTGTGTAATTTTGTTATGAATAACTTTCCACAATTCTATTTAAGTAGCACAGTTTGCCCTAAAAAGCTACACATGTGCTTCTAACACTACATTAAAGCAATGCTGGATCAGATGTAGCTGAAACTGGCAAAAGTACTTTTTTTCTAGTATGTCAGAATAAACATAGAACACTGGGGGTTTTATTCTGAGYTTAAATTGCCTTTTGGTTCTAGCAGGGTAAATATTATTGAATTTATTTTTATTCTAGTAGCACGCATAATCTCTAATGACACTGGACACTTGCTGATCCCAACATAACTAGAATTTGGGTCCATTTRTGTAGCTGGTGATGTGTGACAAAGATGAAGCATTTGGGGTTTGTTTTCTGGACATTCAGTAAGTAATTTCCAATGGGTTTGTTTGAATCAAATGGAAAAACTTATTTTTTAACAGGATTGAATTTATTACCCACATTTTTTTCTCATTTATGTCTCAAAACATGAATGTTTGTAGTCCACAGGAGCCTGAGGCTTTACTTGTGAATAAATTATTTGTAATATCCTGATTTATTGTGGTGTTTTGGGGCCATTTCTTTCTGCCTGAGTGGCACCAATTAGGGTCAATAGCATCTGCCTAAGGTAGGTTTCCCTTCTGGTCACTTGTCCCTATAAAATATAGCATGGAGCTCTGGAAATATCAGACATTTTTTGAAGACAGACCTTTAGTTTTATGTTTGCATCAAGCAGGAAACATTACACACAATGCATGAATATCAAAATGCTATGCTTTTCTCCACAGAAAGCTGATTTAAATGAGTTTAAGGTCTCTTAAACTGTCCCACGTCAGACATCCACAGACAGTGATTTAAAATTCATTACATTGTCCTGGAAGATATTTGGGCACGTAAGTGATTTGGCACAGCTTTTGAAAACTGTCCTAAAATGTCAGGTGGAAAATCCCTGATTTGGTCTCCAYTTTGTCGAGTTTGGTCACGAACAGGTGATTCTGGAGTTAGCAGATTTCTCAGATCACAGACAGGAGGTCTGGAACTGAAAAGCAGAAAGAAATAAAATATGTTCCAACTGGCACAAAAAGCTTGGTTTCCCTTGTAAATTAGGGGACTGTGGTTAGTCTGCTTTAGCTTTGATCTGCTGTGTAATTGTTCTCTATCACACGTGTGCTCCGGGGACCTTCTGGTTCCTGGCAAGCTTRAAAATCAGGCAATTTATTTTGGTAACTAGGTATGGACATAGGAGCCCAGCTTCARATATCTTATTTTCCTTGCTGATAAATCACTGCTGGGCAGCATCCTGCCAGCAGTACAAATGCCATACCGGAAATTAAGAGCTTTTAGCCAAATCAGGACTTCACGAGAATCATGTATTGCAATATTGATTTCAATTTCTTTATGGATGAGATTCTTTCAGCATTATTGCCTGCTTTGTATATTTAGAGAAGGGAATAACTACAACATTTCCATTTCCAAAAAACAGCTTCGTGGCCTACTCACTGCTGAAATCCATTAAGTGACTCTGCAGGGTGGGAAATGAGGTTTTTTTGTCTTTAGCTTGTATTTTAGAGSTGTGTGACAGAGCCTGGGTCTGTCTGTGTGGTCAAGGCCATCCACCTGGCCGCTGTTTTGTCCTACATTTGTTTATATCTGCATCCCTYGTGGAAATCATAAAGCACTTATTTYCAAGAGCGCTGAAATTGTAAAAATGTGCCGTTCTTCAGCGAGAGGGAGGTCATTGCCGAGCCAGAGCCAACCTGGCAGAGGCTCATCCTGCAKCCCCACCCGGCTTTGTGCGAGCTCCAGCCGGCTCTGTGAGCCGAGCATCCCTAACTGGTTCCAGTCAGCCCGCTGATGCTGGAACTGCTGCTCTCCTAAGGTCAGCAAAGGCCTCGGGGTTTGTTTGCCGGGCTTTTTTTTTCCGTGATTTAAGCTCTTTCCTGTTGTGTTATTGCGTAACCGGAGCTCTCGACCAAACACGTGTCCCTGTGCCTGCGCTCCCTGGGAAGCGCTCGGCTCCAAAAGTTGCCAAGTTGCACTAACAGCATTGTTTTTTTACGACAGAAACAAGCCACACCAAATACTCAGCAAGCCGTTCAAAAGTTTGTGTCATTAGTAAGACTTTCATTTCCACTGAGACATAATGCTGGGCTGGGTTTGTTTGTGTGTTTGCAGTGCCTGAAATAGGTGACAGGCTTCTGGCTTTCCTCTTCACTTGCTGTTACTGCTTAAACACTGTTGTTAAATGTTACAAAGACGCCCTGTTCTCTTCAGCTGATGAGGCACACAGTGAACAGATCTTTTTGGTGAACAAATCATGCATTACCTACATTTGAGATTCCCTACAGGTTTTGGCACGTAGAGAATCTGCTACAAATAAATAAAATATATATATATTTTTTTTTAAAAAGTAACTCTTATGATTCTGCTTATAAGCTATACATCTTAAGCACAGACTTCTCATTTCCACGTCAGATTTTCTAGTTTTATGTTTCCTTCTAAGCAAGGCAAGTTTGTCTTGTTGGACCTACATGTGGTATACATTTTGTTCAGCTTCTTGCTCCCTCTCAGCTTTACCAGTCAGACATTATGCTGGTAGCCTGGTCCCCACAAGGCTGATTCTTTCTGAAGACCACCAAATGAAGAACTGTTTAAGAAACATTTAAGGATGTCAGTGCTGATGCTTTCACTGGACAGCATTTGCCACAAGTTACTTATGTCACTTTTTTTCTGATAGAGTTTTGGGTTTGGATAACAAATAACATAAYAAACATCTCACATGCTGAATGAAGCAAGTGTCATTCCAAAAACATATCCGTGTTAAGCTCTGTGATGCCTATGGAAGCAACAGGGTTTTTACAGAAGTTCTTCTCCCATATTTCCTGTCTTGGAAAGGACTGCAGTGCCTTGATAGTGAAAAGCAATGAAGAACTGTGACACCAAAGGAAGTGGCAAATTATCGAAATCTTATTTTATGCCTTTCTTTCTAATCCTGGGTATACCTGTGAAATCCATTTATTTATAGATTCCCCTCTATCACCATCATAACCAAGCTCTCCSTCCACACCTAACTCTTTCATTTCTGGCAATCACAGTAAAAGTAGCTGATAATTTATCATATTTTCTTGGAACATTTTCTTTCCTTTCTCCCGTTTCCTTAGGAACTGGCTATAACAAYTTATATATGCAGTATAGTAATATAGCACATGTTCAAAACTGAATCAGGTCTCTTTCAGGTCAGCAGCTAAATGGGCTTGGCTTGGGGTTTGTAGGTTGGGTTTTGGGGTTTTTTATTTGTTTGTTTTGAGGGTTGGGGATTGTCTTTCCTTTTTTTTTTTTTTTTTTTTTTTTTTTTTTTTTTTTTTTTTTTTTTTTTCCTTTTGTTACTGTTGGTTGTTTGGTAGCTCGGAGGGGTTTTTTCCCAGTGACAACTGCTCCAAACACAATTTTATCTTTTTTCCACTTACATTTGTTCTTCAATGTTGTGGTTTTAGCAGTTCCCTAGGAAATGCCAATCAACATCTAGCACAGCTTTACTGGATTAACAAAGTCCTATATTTACTGGGGGAATAGAGTTTTTTCAGATATATGACAGGATATTTGCACCCCTTTGACACAACTGTGTCTTGCACAACCRTTACAGAAACAACTTGAATTTTCAGCCATGCAGTGCAACATGGTGATGTGTATTCCATTATGTTGTCTCCTGCGGTAACATGGAAGCATCTCCTGGCCTYAGTCCCCTTTGGGTGGTTTCTAGCATTTTTAGCTATTTTTAGCTATTTCTTAGCATGTCTCTCCAACGTGGTTACACACTGTTGCTTTCCTTTCTTCTTGTGACTGGTGCTGGATGCAGACTGTAACCTCAGCCTCTTCCACAGTTTGTTTTTACCTTCTCCTTCATACAGATGTTCTGCTCTGAGCATTTCTATTGCACATGATTATTACACTGGAAATCTGACTTTCTCATTTCTTTTGTGGGTTGGTTGTTTTGTTTATTTTTTTACCTCATAGCATTACTGGAAATGTTGTATCTTCTTCTGGTCGTATAAACAGCGCTGCTGGTTTACATGATCTTTTCACTAGTGGTCAACAACATGGGAGAAACTGTTCCCTGGGATAGCTGGACTGGTAAAACATTTTCTTTCACAATCACATAAACAGCACTGAAAAGCCCTGTTAAAATAAAGAAAAATCCCTTCCTCTGCTTGTTTTTTTTGTGGCAACAGGCAATCTTTGTAAGTGGTGCTGGAAACAAACTGCGCCTGTCATCGAGCAGAAATCAAGCAGATCCTTCTCTTTGCAAACTTTCCCTTCCCTTGCATTAATACAGGGACACAYAGATGATAACAATTGCATTTCCCATCTCCTGCCACACACATCAGGGCATTTATCTGGTATGTCTGGTGGACGCAGGTTAACACAAACCCACGAGGGTTTGCACAACTCCTCCAGCAGGGTGCCCGTGTGGCAGGGAGTTTGTGAAGCACCAGCAGCCCTTGGGCCTCTGGCATGCTGCTGCTCACTCCTGTTTTCTATTGAGCAGGGTTGCTTCATTTTTCAGAGCTTTTGCAATCCCCTCTGCAGTTCTCTTTGTTACAGGATCTCTTTCACTGCCCTTCCCCCCCTGCTCTTACTGAGGAATTCTGGTTTGCTTTTATTGTCATTTCCAAAGATTCAGGATTACTTAATTTCTTTCTGTTTCAGAGTGCTCCTGTTTTTCTTTTAAGCTTTTCCCAACAGCCTGATCTCACCGAGATTTTCTTTTACTCTTCCTAATATGACAACAGTATCATTTTTTTTTTCTCATGTTGTTTTAGGAATAATGACAAAGCTTTGAGAAGTTAACCTCTTCAACTTGCAAGTCTGTCACAYGCCTTCTTGCCCTCTCTAAAACCTGAAATATTAAAAATTTACATGTTTAATGTTCTCCTTAGCTTGGTCGATGGAATTAACATGAGCATGCTGAAATGTCATGAAGAAAGCAAAACAAACAGGGCTTTTCTGGAGAAATAAAGCAGCTGATCTAGACTTGCAGAGGAACACAGATTTCAGCGCAGAAAATGAAATCATCAGCTCTGGGAAGCGAAATGGAAAGCCAGGAGCCAGTTGTAACGGAAAGCTGAAAACAAGAGAGAGAAGAATGGTGTCACATGGACATTAAACATAGAAAATGAGTGGGCAGGGAGGAAAAAAAGAAGTGATAGTCAGAACAGACTGGAGGGAGGGAAGCCTCGTTATTCACAGCACGAATCTGGGTCCTCTGGGAACCAGTTGGAGGAGCAGAGTTTTGCAGAAATTATCACAAGAGAGGACAGGTGCACAGCCAGCCTTGGAGAGAAGATGCAGCCCTGGGGGAAAACCAGGTGCAGGGGACAGGTCATCCTGTCACAGCTTTTCCCTGTTTTTGTCCTCTGGAGAAGGAGCAGAAGGGTAAATGGAGGGAGAGAGGGGCTCAGTTAAAGGGGAGTGATGGGAAAGGCAAAGRTAACAAGGGGGAAGCAGGAACAGCCGTTTCAGAGGAAGAAAAAAGGAAGCTGAGAGAAAGGGAGGCAAAATGAGAAAGTAAAAGCTGGTGAGAGCAGCAGATCAACAAGGCAGAAAGGAAACAACCATTAAATAAATCATACAATCGCTTAGATTGGAAAAGACAACATATTTTAAATATGCAGGAATCGGTATTAAAAATTTGAGATGAAAAATCTTCAATACAGAAAATATAATATATAATATACATAATATATATTATAATATATAATACATAATATATAATGCATAATATATAATATATAATATATAATTAATATATAATATATAATATATAATAATATATAATATATAGACTAGAAGTATAAGGATAAAAAGAAACTACTACAAATCAAGCAGGCTTAATCTTTGCTGCAAGTTGGGACAAATGGAAATAGCTGGGGAAAAAGAGAGCTGCATTAGCAGCAGTATTTAACCAGGGAGCCTACGTGTGATGTGTGAACCACTAAGTGTTTAATGAAAGATAACCTTGTTTTCAACTAATACAATCCTGCCACACAGGGCTCCTGCCTCCCCTGGAGAAGAGAGCTCCACAAAAATAAAAAAGAAGGTTGGAAACCATTTGAATGACAATAGTGTATGGGAATATATAGAGTGTGACAGAACTATACAAGCATAAAACCATGTACAGATGAGCAGCTGAGATTATAGCAAGACAAATGACAGTGGGTTTCTGGCTATAAAAAAGTGACCCATTGCCTTAGAGGCTGGAACACTCTCCAGCTCAGCAACTGCTGTCAGTGATACTTGGTGACAGAAAACAGTTCAGTGGAACATTTTTAGTTTCTCCTTTATGAACTCCTTTCTCTCTTTTATCTTTATTACTTATATGTATATATGTATTTCTATTTCTATTTCTATTTCTATTTCTATTTCTATTTCTATTTCTATTTCTATTTCTATTTCTATTTCTATTTATATTTATATTTATATTTATATTTATATTTATATTATGTATGCCTTTTTTAATCACTAATCTGGCATTTTCTTTAATGCAACATAATAGCCTTACCTGCAGCAGAGTAAAAACAAAAGATGGTGTGGAGAAAAAAAAGACCAGAAAGAGTGGTAAGGGGAGAGCACTATGGAGTAGAAACTAAAAAAGTTCAAAGCATATTAAATTCTCCTGAAATGGAGGCTAGGCTTGGAGTAGGTTCAATCAAATAACACAATTTTTCTTTAAAARGGAGACAGGACTGATGAAAAGGAAGATGAATTAAGGTAACTCTGAGTACTGCAGGACCAGAAGCACCAGATTGCAAATGAGAAATSCTGTGCTATAGAGATTTGAGAAAATACTGTGCTCTTGGTAAGACTGAAAGATTTGAGCTATGGCTGTGTAACTGAAACCAAAAGGAAATCTTTCAACATTTTGTAATGTTTGAAAGTACTAATGATCATGTAATTATCAAAATCAAATCTGAGATCAGAATACTATAGGGATCAAGAGACCTTCGGAAAATGTTTGCTAGAAGGACACAGCTTTAGCTTACTAAAGATTGTGAGCATTAACTTGGCTGCAGAACAGAGCTAGATCTGATTACACCTTTTGAAAAAGAAACCACCTGATGCTACAGAACATCATCACAAAACAAAGAAGCAGAACAAGTCTGAATATTCAGAGGTGAAGTCYAAAAAATGCATTCAACCAGAGTGAAGTTTCATGAAGCAATAGAAGAGACCGATTGGAAGAAAAGGCACAGTAAAATTCATAAGAAGAAAAACACCTTGTAAAAGCTTCCCATGAGTGACTACAGTTGTCTTTAAAAGAAATACTCTSTATGGGAGGTTCTTTGTGGGAACTGTCCAAGTGGCAGCTGTGTTTCAGGTGGGATTTGTCTCCTCTGAACGCAGCAGTGTACAATAAAGGTCTCTCCTTCTGCCTGGGAAGGAATCCCATCGCTGTTAACAGAGTCAGTGCAGCCAGAACAGCTCAAGGTGTGATTCAACTGAGTGGATACTGGGCCTCTTATTCACTACATCAGAATAAAAACTGCTCCATAGTCTATATTGACTATATTGACCATATTGACTAGCCCACTGCTGTTGTAAAAGAAGCCTTGGAAGACACCTTCTTTTGTCAGGATAATCCAGTGCTAGTACCTGAAATACAAAGAGTTTGAGTTTGATATAATTTTGCAAGCCAAGTTTCAGTAACATTTTTTTCAGTTAAATAGCTATTCAGCACAGGTAGGTAAAACTCATGTCATGCAGTGAACAAAATATTCTTACTGTGAGTAAAATGTAAATYGGATGTAAAGGAAACAAATGTGAAAGAACAAAACTCTGTCTTACCTCCCATTGGGAGAGCTGAAACTATGGAAGAATAAGAGTCCATGAAGATAAAATGAAAGAGATGTGCCCAGAAAAGCTGAAGTACACAAAAATACAACAAAATAAGAACAGAATTTCTAATAAACAGGCCAGGACAGAAAGAACCTGCTAAGATGATAAAAGGTGAGTGCTGTTAACAGCAAAACAAGCCTTGAAACAGATACCAGCCCATATCTAAATATACTCAAGGAAATTTTAGATCAACAAGTTAAGATATGGCATGGATTTGTTTATGATGCTGGGAAAATTACAGTCTAAAAATAGATTACTTTTCTTGTTATTCTGCTGTAACACCATTAAAGAATATCACTGCAGCTCTGGYAATCTCATGTCTAGTTCATAAAGACTGACACACGTATTACACCAACTGTGGTAATTACAGAAAATGGCCCATGATTTGATTAAGATGTTAAATGTCTTGCAAAAATAGTATCACTTAAAGCACTTCAGGCCAAAGTATCCACCATGTAATGGTTTTACAGAACAGCAGTCTCAAGGGTGAACCACAGTATTTTATCACCTTGCTCTGGAAAAAGACTGAAAGTGTGATGGAAATAGTGTAAAATTCATTATACAGTTGGTATTAAACACAAGCATGCTGCAAATTCTTACTGGCCCCACTGAAAAAAAAAAAAAAAAAAAAAAAAAATGAAGGGGGAACAAATGCACATGAAGAAAGGTACGAGAAAGGACCACATAAAAGACCACATAAATAAAGCCTTTGCAGCCACAGGGCCCTGTATATCTCACATAATGCAAACCACAGGTGCAGCTCTTCCAGATAGTCCACAAGAAGCTCCTCCTTATTTGTTCAAGCAATTACTGAACCCACAAAAGCAATTCTCAGGAGAAAAACAGGTCATCTTCTGCATCTTCCAGAGCAAAGAAAGCTTCTCCATCTCCTACAGTTTGGAACATAGCAGGTTTTTGTGCAATTGGACAGCAGCAGTGAAGATAACAGCAGTGAAGAAAAGCAGATGCTGAGGTCTACCAGATCCTGAAGAGAGCTGAGAGACAAAGAATTTATTTGTGTTGTAGGGTATATGATTTTCTTATGGATTATTCAAATGAGAGGAAAGATSAAATTCCCTGGCTTCAATCAGTTGTGGCTAGCAACAGCTATTGAGAAGAAAAGTKGGATATTGAGATCACTGTATTTCCCTCACAAATTCCTTCCTTTTTAACTTTCTTTTAAACTAATCCTGGCAATAAACATGATTATTAAAAATGTCATTTTTAACATTGTGTGAAAGCCACAGACAACCATTATGGTATGCTTTGAGGGTTTCCTAAGCAAGAAAGGGTTTGAAAAGGAAGAAAAGAAGATTCCAGAAAAGTAGCTYTTCATCTTGAAAAGTAGCATCTTCAGTTTGTTCTCTGGTTCTATCTCAATGAGATATTGAATTTTACAGTATCGGTAAAAGAAACCTAAAGGTCCCAAATATGACATCCATCATTTCAGGCTGGAAGACTCATCACATTACCTCATCACGGTATACATGGCATGGACCATGCAGTAAATGAGCCTCTGAAAAGAGATTTGCAACAAAAAAGTGTTCTCTGTTCAAAATTGCACTGAATGGTCAAGATGGTTCTGGCAAGGTGATGCTGCTTCAGAGAGCAAGAAGCCCTTTTGCTTCTCTGATGTTGCCTGCAAGGGAGAGGCAAATATCACACTYTGGCTTTGGACTTTGTTTTGTATTAGTCTGACTGGATCTTTGAAAGAAATCAGCCTCGTATTAGGATTCACTGCCCTGAAGGAAAGAAAGATTCTACACARCACAGCTAGACCTGGAAATCATTCACTGAAGATAAAAAAATAGTTTTGAAATGAGAACAACTGCTTTTCCTGTTGAGGACAGATTGCAAAGCTTATTAAGCCGTAAGATACCGCTTTGTTTCTACTGCCTGAGTGTGCACAGGCTTTGGTTGAGTATCTCAGAGTGTGAGAGAGCACTCTGTGAGGATATCTGGTGCTGATGGCAGGCAGGACAATGACCCAATGCTCATTTGGTCACACTGATGCTTTACRCTAACCCAGAAGAGGACTCCCATGCCATTTGTACCAATGACCCCCAGAAAAACCTCCAGCCTCCAGAATCCCAGACAGAAAACCTGGACTGTTATCAGGCTCTTTATTTGGAAAAAAGGAGAGGCTCCATTCTACCAGCAGAGCTGTCTGCAGCGGCCGTGTTCAACAGCTTTTTTCTTCTTTCTTATTTCCTCTGACCTAGGCTAATTGCTTCTTTCATCTGCACAGAGATATCCTGACTCCAGAGATCGTCAATTAGCAGATCTGTTGATTTTTCCTCCCCGTCACTGAGAAATGTAGCCTAAAGCAGTGGTTCCTCTCTTCTCACCCCCTACGTTGGATCCAGTTATCAACTGACCTCAGGACACATTGGATCAGTTTTTGATCTGATAGGAACCAAATTATTTGAGATGATTTGTGATTTATTTTCTATCAGATCAGCTAACTGATGCAATTCACCATGGACTGCAATATGGGTGCAAAGGCAAGAAAAACTAATATTTAGGGATGGGGCAAAAAGGAACCTGCCCTTCAGAAGGAGTTCCCTCATGAGAATGTGTAAYATAATGGTCTTTCCTTGCATTTAAAGTGTTATATTGTCCTGCTAGTTAAACAACATGAAAAATGTAAAGTCACAGACTCCATGAAATAACCTGATCCACTTTGATTCATATTAATAGCGCACACAGAATCAATTGTGATGAGCACAGTCCTGTGGAGAGGTTTTAGGTGAAGCATCTGCCCCTGGGATGGGGCAGCCTCTCTGGTACAAACAGCCTGGGGACTGMAAYGYTGGGGAGCAGTGCCRTGGAGAGGGACCTGGGCATCCTGGAGGAGGGCAAGTTGGGCAGGAGGGGCAACTGGGCAAGYTGCCAGCAGTGCCCTGGCAGGCAGGAGGGACATCCATGTCCGTGGGGCATCAGGCACAGCTGGGCAAGGGAGGGTATTTTCCTGCTCTGCTCTGACCTGGGGCAGCCTCACCTCGAGTGCTGGGGGCCGGTTTGGGTGCCACAATATAAAAAGACCTTAAACTATTAGAGAGTGTCCAAAGGAGGGCAACAAGGATGGTGTAGGGTCTGGAGGGGAAGCCAAATGAGGGCACTTGGTCTGTTCAGCCTGGAGAAGAGAAAGCTGAGGGGAGACCTCATTGCAGTTACAGCTTCTTTGTGAGGGTAAGAAGAGGAGCAGGCACTGATCTCTTTGCTCTCATGACCTGTGGAAAAGGTCTGAAGTAGTGTCAGGGGAGGTTTAGTTTGGATGTTAGGAAAAGGTTTTTCACCCAGAGGGTGTCTGGGCACTGGAACAGGTTCCCCAGGGGAGTGGCCAGAGCCTCAAGCCGGACAGAGCTCAAAAAGCATTTGGAAAACTCTCTCAGGCACATGGGGTGACTGTGCAGGGCMAGGAGTTGCACTTTGATGACCTTTGTGGGTCCCTTCCAACTCAGGATATTCTTTGAGTCTGACTGCAGTCCACTCCCTGCTTCAGAGGCTTTGTTAGAYGCTGTGCTTATGTCTAGCCTTTGTTACCTGGCTCATCATATTTGCTGTCACCTCATACCTGTTGGGAGAGGTGTGGATGGAATTCTCTGAGTCTTATTCAATGAATGTTCTCCCGACACTGTTTTTAATTAATCCCATTTAAAGGGATTCATTGTTTTGTGGGCAGGGTTCCTTTGCCCCAGGAATTTTAAGTATTTCGATTTTGAATACATTATCGAGCTAAAATGATTTTCTTAAAACATCAATAGTCTTYCAGCTCCTTCAGTACTCCCTGACCCTGAGGGAGTTGCGAGGAAAGCTACCATCATGTGGAGGTGAAAGAGGAAGGAAAGAAGCTTGGGTCAGCATGGAGAAATAAAGGGAAAGTCTCTTTTGTGCTGGGTTTTGACTCCATCCTGAGCTCCCAGAGGTGAGGAGCCATTCCCCTGATGGGAGGGCTGTGTTTCACACACAGGTTGACAGCTTTCTCCATGCCCTCCATCCACCTCCCATTGCAGCAGAGGATCAATAAGGCCGTGCATGCAGAGAGCAGCTGCGCCGATAGTGGTCACTTCAACAGTCTGTCTCCAACTCTTCTGGGAAAAGAAAAAACAAATCTTTGGCCAGATGGGAGCATTCTGATGGATTTCTCTGAGTTTTACAGATCACACTGACAAGTTTTGGAATMATTAGTTGGTTTTTATAGTAAAAAAGAATTGTGTGAAAGGTACRATATGTAGTGTCTTGAATTATGCATGCAGCTTTTATGGTGATATAAACTGCTTTCAAAGAAGAGTTTTACTCCCTTTAGCAATGTATTTTTTTTTTTAAATGTTGTTCTTGAGTCCCTCTTTTAAGAGCATTCAAGCACTTACCTGACTGTAGAAAATAGGTACCATTACTGAACTTCGCAAAAAACTCCATGTGTGATTTGTTTAGATCAAACTTTTAGACTAACTGTGAAGCAAAAGTTTTAACTATGGAACCACCAGCAGCCTTCACAAAAAAAAAACCTGCCAGCACCAGCCTGCACAAATGATGCAGACCCTTTGTTCCCCAAAATTGTAAAACTTTGGGGTCCCAGAAATCACTGGGAGTTCAGGGTGCACTGCAATTGGCAGGATCACCATCTGCAAATACATTTTATTTGATGGCTACTTAACATAAAATACTCGAGTCCCTGAAGGGAATGTCCCTGGGTGAATAGAACCAAGATCTTCCATCACTCCGTGGCTAAGCTCCCTATTCATGAGACCAGCAAGTCATGCCACCACCTACAGCCCAATAATTATATTTGCAAAATAATGTGACTTCAAAGGGGGAGGAGGAGCACCTTCAGTATCCTCATAGAATAGTTTCAGCTTCAGAACAGCTCATAGCTCGCAGCAAAAGCATCTTCCTGGGAAGAGAGGTATGGTTTTGAATGCCCTTCATCCTTGGGGCTGAACACGTTCCCCACAGTGCTCATGGTGATGACTCTGCTGCCAGCCTGTTTGCTCTGAGTTATTCAGAAACGAAACTTGTAAATCTTTCTTAGGTGTGGCCTGAACATGGCCAATTATCTGGCCTTGGTGGCATTTGTGGCAATAATGCCTTGCCTGAGAATTCAGCCAATTCGGGCATATCTTAGGTACCATGATCTTGTTTTTACCAAGATAGCAGCAATTCTAAGCACATGCAAAGCAGAAAGAGGCTGTGAAGCACGGGACTGGAAATGAGTTGCCTAAGGAAACCATTTGGCAAAGCACATGTTGGGACTGGGCAGGATTTATGCACCTAAGCTGTACCTAAATACTAATTTATGGATCTAGGCCAATATAAGTCTAGTTGTGCTGCGTGCATTTCTCTGCAAGGAAAAAAAATATTCTGCATAGTGGAAGGTATCCACTGTTCTGGGGGTTRGGAGCTTTTGCTCTATGCTTTACTAAGGCTGCATGGGGAAAAATTAGGACATGGCCACTACCACCTCAGGAGCCCAAAATGCACATCATTTCCCCTTGCTGTTGCCAGGCAGCTTTCCACAGCCCTCCACAGGAAGAGTCATTACTCACTTTACTCATCATCTAAGGGCTCTTGCTCTGAGGAGAGAAGGGAACTGTTTATAGAATAACTTGTGTTTTCCCCAGCTTATCGTTCCTCTGGTAGTCTATAAATCTCAGGTGCTGTCAGTGCTGAGTGGAAATAAAGGGTATTGCTGGACAGGGAGGAATTCTTATCTTGTATCCAGTTACTTAAAGATAACTCCAGATCTTCTCACATTCACTGCTCTTCATGTCTGGAATGTCTCGTGTGGGACAACAGGGATTTAAAGTTTCGACTGCATGGTGTGTCGGGGACCAAACTGCACAACAGCTTGTCTCTCCAATTTTATTTTTCCTAAAGTGTTCAGAATGGGAGAGAGGACAAAGCTGCCTGTGCAAAATACTGTCAGCTGTGAATTACAAATGCTTTGTGGACACAGGAATGCTGCGAGACTTCCCAGCTTTAGTGCTTATTCAGAAAGTGGTTTTGCAAGGCAAGATTCTCTCAGAAACACCATGGCCACGGCACAGTTTTAGTAATTYACATTTGTCATGTATAACTTAAATCGAAGGGGTGTATGGCTATGCATAAATGCACATGCAACCACATTATTCACGTGAATGAAAGTACACACACAGGCACAGAGATTCATTTCTGCAGCCGCGTATTTTACCTCAATTACCGCCACCTCCCTGAAAACATGTATCCATCCATACCCCAGMCCTCTTCTGGGAGACGGGCACAAAGCACAGACGGCACGGTTTGCACGAAGGAAAAATATGTGTCTCTCTATACTTTGAGGATTAAGCCTTTATGCAAGATACTTCAAAAAAAGCCCGAAGCGGAGGGTGTGAGAAGCGCGCGTTCACCCGGGGAGGAAATCGGACAAAACTTTCAATTTCCTTTGTCCTTAAGGACCCGATGAGGGGCTGCCGACGGCGGAGCCGAGGATTTCGGAGTTGGCGGCGCTGGGGTGCGAACAAGCGTGGACGGGGATGAGAAGCGGGGGACGGGGATGAGGCGCCGGGCGCGGCTCCCTCCTTCCCTCCCTCACGCTCCTGCTCCCTCTCCCGGCACGGCCGCTGCCAGCGGCGCCTCCGCACAGCGGATCCGGCCCTCCCTCCCCGCGGGACGGCCCGGCCGCCTCCCGGCGCTCCCTCCATCCCCGCGGSTCCCTCCCCGCCCGCCGGAACCCGCCCCCGCCCGGGCCGGGCGCGCCCCCGCGGCACAGCGCGCCCCCGCGGCGGGAGACAGGGCCGGGGCGGGGCGGGCGCTGCGCTCTCCCCTCCCCTCCCCTCCCCTCCCCAAGGTGTTGGCGGCGGCGGCGGGGACGCGCTCGCCGCTCGTGCCCGCGCCGCCCCCCCCGCCCGCGCTCCCCTCGGCTCTCCCCGGCTGCGGCGCCTCGGCCATGGCGGAGCTGAGCGCCGAGCGGCTGCGGGCGCTGCCCGGCAGCTGGAGTTACGGGATCAGCCAGGGCGGCCGYGTCTTCTTCATCAAGTGAGCGCGGGGCCGGCCAGGAGGGGAGCGGGGCCGGGCCGGGAGGGGCGTGCGGGGAAGGGGAGGGGGGGAGCAGGGGGCGGCGGGGCTGCGCCTGCCTGACTCGGTCCGTGTGTCCGTCCCCGCAGCGAGGAGGCGAAGAGCACGACCTGGCTGCACCCGCTCACCGGCGAGGCCGTGATCACCGGGCACCGCCGCAGCGCAGGTAGGACCCTGCCCGGAGCCCGGCCCGGAGTCCTGCCCGGAGCCCCCGGCCCTGCCCCGGCTCGGCCGCCCCCGCCCGGCCCTGCCCGGCCCTGCCCCGGGCGGGCTCAGCGCGGGGTCCCCGCGGAGCCGCCGCAGCCCCCGGGGACAACTCCTGATCCCGCTTTCCCCGCACTTCGCGCAGTTGTTCCCCCCGGGGTGAGCAGCGCTGCAGTCGCCGTGCAGTCCTGCATGTCCAGCCTGCTTGCCAGTTTCGTAAAGCGCCTTCCCTGCCCCCGAGTTGTGCCTGTGTAATGTATCTGTCTCTGCTTTCCCTCCGTTGCCTTGTATCACCCCTGCGAGACTGTACAGTTACCATTGGAGACCGCCTCGTTCCTCTCGTGCTCCTTGCTGGCTGCCCCGGTTATCCACCTGCACAGCATCCTTCCTTAGTTTAGCCCCAAACCACTCATCGTATTTCTATTTCCAGCMGTATCTAGATTTAACCACGATAGGTGTACTAGAAATGTAGAGGCTGATTTCACTAGTCACCTAGAAACCCTTTTTCTCCCTGCGCTTCCATCTAGGCTGAGAGTCTGTGTGGTTTCTAAGTGACTGAGAGAGGTGGAATAGGTAGGAGGAAAAGGGACTTGAAACATTAGAAATAACTTGGAGGAGGGTGGAATCAGTCTTTGCTTCTGCTGTTTGTTCCACTCTGGAGAAGTAGCAGCAGGAGGTGCTGGAGGAGGAGGATTTGCAGCAGACACTCTGGAGACCCGGAGCCAAACTCTTGACTGCTGGAATTGCACACAGGCTGCATATGCCACTGGGAGGTGGTGGAGTGTAGTAATACGTGCAGTTGTTTTTATGTATATAATCACTTGGATAATCACAGGGAAATCTGCAAGTGAATTGGTCTGTATCAGATTGTTTGCTTTTTATGTTTGGTTAATACTTACGCATTAAGGAATGAGAAGCAGCCTTTT
>NW_026623761.1:22654-47488 GCF_030028575.1 Malurus melanocephalus | reverse complement strand
TTTTTTTTTTTTTTTTTTTTTTTTTTTTTTTTTTTTTTTTTTTTGAGTTGGGAATAGTTTAAAAACCACAGGTTTCTGGCTATTAGAACTCTGCAGTTTGATTTGCAGCGAAGGTTCTGTTTGTCAGAAGTCATTTAATGCTGGGAAATAGAACTACTGATTGCTATCAGGCTCCTCATGCTCCTGCTTTCAGTGCTCAGATTGAGAAAGTGGCCTTCATCTACAGCAATATGCRTGGGGCAGGTGTGTGTGAAGTGCTTTGCTTGTTCAACACCAACATTAGCTGAGTATTAATTATTTTTTTAAACTATTCCCACTGTTTCTGTTGACTGATGATGATTTCCCAGTAATATTCCAAGTGTCTCATTTGTTTCTGCTGTTCAGTGTGTTCTAAAGGAAATGCAGTTTGCTTTTGAGTATCTGGAGTGTTGTGTRTAACAGAGCAGAATTATCATCAGGTAAATTAAACTTGTTTCTGAGCACAAGACTGARGCATGACCTTGGATACATTGACCATAATTTATCAATCAGATACCAAAGTGTCTAAAAACCAAATCTGTTCCTGTAGCTTTCCTCTTTCATGTGTATGTTAATGAATCTCTCCATACACAGATATAATCAAACGGATTAATTTTGGGGTTTATCTCTTCTTCTGCTCTGACCATTCATTTGGAACCTASTCAAAATATGTTCAAAATACATCTTCTCTTAAGAAACAATTTTTGAGTGACTATCACTTCTTTTGAAGATGTGTGCTATTGTAAAGCTCTCTGTTAAATAATTCTGTGAGGYATATTCTAGACACTGAGGAAAGCTTTATCCTTCATTATGAATTGAAGTGCTTTTTATTCTTCTAGCTATTCAGCAATGGAAGGGTATTTTTTTTGCAAAGTTCTTAYAGCAGCCATAAATACTTCTGCTGGAGAGACTTCCTGTTTGCTGTACTTTGCCCTATGCCGTTATTGAAAGACACCTTGGTTTTTGTTCTGGATAATAYAGCATGAAGAAAAAAGCAGCCAGAGCAAATAAGTAATGAGGGGGATAAAAACCACCACATAACCCAGACTAATTTTTTTTCTTTTCTTTTCTTGAGGAAATGCATTTTTGCTTTTATAATTCAATTAGAGGGTGCTATGTATCAATCATTATTTTTATTAACAGGGGCAAACTTTWAAGGGTAATGATGCATCTGGAAGTGCATGGCTTCCATTGCATCACGATACTGTTACTTGAGAAACACTGACCATTGGTGGTATGGGGGTTTTTATATCTGGGTTCCTGACTCTTAAGAGTGGTAACAGCAAGGAAGAGATGTACCCACATCCTCCACTAGATTTACATGGAAAATTATTTTCATGTAAAATGCAACAGAGTTGTAAACACTGCAGGAACACTTGTTAGTCACAACAGTGGTGGAATTATGCTAATACAATGCTAATGCTCTGCGGTGTAGTTGATATTGTGCCTGTTAAGAAGCTTGTGACTTGCATGTAACTCAGGTGGATTTTTGTCTAGATCTCTGCCTGCCAGGTAATTTGATGCTGCTGAACTTCAAGACAGGGAGATCCGGGGATGACCCTGAGTTGCTGGTCAAAGGAAGGAACGTTAACTGAGCACACGCTTAAAGGCTCATTGTCATTATTTGACAATGAGAAACCCAAATCAGCTTTTCACGCATGTAGCTTCTCTTGGCTTTTACAGAATTCGAACTAAGACAGTCTTGTGAGTCAATTCYAAAATACTTGTTGCTGGGACTAAAGCTTTCAATATGTGGGATGAGACAGGCAGTATTTTAACTACCTCAGTGTCAGGGAGTAGACTAGTATGTCTATCATCATTTCAGAAGGTAATTGGAATGTTTTGCTTGTTTTCCAGACTTACCCACAGGTTGGGAGGAAGCATATACTTTTGAAGGTGCAAGATATTATGTAAAGTAAGTTGAATGTTTGTCACAATACTATAATTTTCGATTCGTTTGTCTAAATGTCGTTGTAATTTTGAATGCGTTCCAAACGGAATTTAAATGTTGTGCCATAAATCTAAAAGTAGTATTTACATTTGTCATAGGGTGTGTAGTCCTTTGTCTGCTGAATTCTGCACAGCTAGAACTATTTAATGACTTTTTGTATTAATACTTGTAGTTAAAGCTAACTACAAGTATTAAGGATTAATACTTGTTTAAGGATGCCGATTCAGGTGCAATTTCTGTTGTGAATATAGCCATCTAGCAACAAATGTCCTTGCAAGCCAAGAATACCTTGAATTTGCCTGTTTGACATTTGTGTGTGTACCCTCTTGTGCCATCAATGCTTTCACAAAGGCAAGATCTTACTTCTTCACTGGGAGAAGAGTCTTGATTTCAGTCCTATTCTCTAATTACATTGCTTAAAGACACACTCAAGGTTTAATCTGGCCATTTTCTTTGCAGACCTCCTGCTTCTGCTTCATTGATTTCCATTATTTTTTTTGTTCAGGTTGTAGTATGTTTTGAGGAGCACATTCACTGTGGTAGACTTGTTSTGTGTATTGTCTTTTTGGATAAGAGACATGGAAATAGAGCTCTTGTGTAGAAGTCCAGAGGGTCTAGTGGTTGGATCTGTTCAAACTTCTTGCAAGCCTTTCCTCTCCAGATAGTTAGACCATCCTTACCTGGAAAAATTTTAAGTGGCACTTAGGTGTGTTTGGTTAATATATCTGGTTAATAGACTTCTTTTTCTACTGTTTAACAAATCACAGGCTTTTCTCAGTTTATTCGGGAGTTTTTACTCACTGCATTGTGTGGTTTGCTGTCTTTAAGTGAATGGTGTTGCCAGTGGGGTAACTTTTATGAGTGAAGGTTAAAAACAGAGTTTATAGGCTGCAGGTATGTTTTTTTCTGTGTTACAGTGCTGAGCAAAAGGTCTCTGCTGTGTGTAAGATGCATTGTAGGCAGTGTGAGGAGGACGTTATGTATGTGTTTCATGGTTTATTTTATATGAGTGTGTTTGATTTGGTCCTAAACAAAAATTGCACACATATATTAAAGCATAATGCTCCAAAAATCTGACTAGAATAGATGCTGTGCTCTCTAGGAGGGCAGTGAATAGGCAACATGTTTGTTTTCCTGTTCTGTTCTGCCTTCTGAAATTTACATTGCATGAGTTGTGTAGCAGGTGACAAGAAGTTCACCAGGCTCAGGACACAGATCCATTGAGATTTCACCTCTGGAGCTCTGTGCTGATTATTAAATGAAGACAAGTGAGAACTGAAGAAAGCTGTGTTAGTGTGTGAATGCAGTATAAAATAAAAAATTCTTCTAGACTTTGAGATGGAACCTATTCTTGTAGAGTAAGCCTGTRAACAGTCTGTTGGCCAGCTATAGTAACTGGAAAACACTGACTTGAGTTTTCCTGGAATAGAAAAGTGTGTGAACAGCTATTGTAGAGTGACTGATGCCCTTACAGACAGACTTACTGAGCAGTAGGTGGTTTGTGTACTTGTGTCCTTCCAAGATCTACGTTCAAGGTGTTACCGCAACTGTTAGGATGCACAAGGAGCTGATTGTTTTGCTGATAGCCGACACAAAATAGCTCGGTTTGTGTTTGAGAGTTGTGCTGTCTTTGAAAACATGTTGCACAAACACTTCTCTGTGATTKGATAGATGTAGGAGGAGAGCAGGGATGGTGCTGTCAGGCCTGCTAAAAGGTTCACGTGGTCTGACCAGTTTGGCATCCTCAGTTAAATACTGGTTTSTTGTGTAGTGTCTCAGGCTGAATTTGAATTCCTGCCCAATGATAGCTTCTCCTTTTAAATTTATCTCACATTGAGCCTTGYTGGTGCTGGAGAGGATGTGAGAGCACACGGACAGGGTGACAACATTATAATCACTGTCWTCTAATCCCAGGCACTGTAACTCTGGGTGATGTGCTGATTATAATAATTCTGGTTGTCTGAATTTTAACAACTGTGGGGCTTCTGCATGAGGGGCAAACAGCACGGGCTGTTGTGACTTTCTGCTATACAAACCCTTCACATGTGGATTTTTAACTATAATGTACTCATTTGTGTGCCCTGATTTGCTAATTATTAAAGTTTGTTATGGTGATCACAGCATAATAAATCAATGTTAAAACTAAAAATATTGAAAGTTTGTTTGTGGTCAGGTCTGAAAGAAATATATTGTTTTRTGTTCTGTAAGAGTTACAAAGTTACAAGGAAATGAATGTTAATGTCACGCTCTTGATGCTTCAGCCTTGTGAAACTGTTGGATTCCTGCCCTGTGTCCAGTCAGGGAGTTAGACAAGAGGGATAGTCAAGTTTCCTGATCACATAAATAATTTGTCCTGACTTCTGAGGCACAGCTTCAAATATGTGGGTTGAATAGAAATGTTTAACAGCCTTGCCTCATGGTAAGATCTTATGCTAGACTGTGTTTGAAAATAAAAACCTTTTGAAAATTATTCTTCTGGTTCTTTAATAATAGGTCTTCAGTGTTCCAAGTGGGTGTGTTGCTGAATCTATTACTGTGCTTTTTTTGGCTTTGATGTAGTAAACACTGTATAATCAAATTGGGATAATGTCGAGGGGATAATCGTCAGCTAAATCTTAACATTCCTCGGACTGGCATTTCAAACAAATGACTCAGTATACAGAATGCATTGAAATGTGATTATTTTTAAAAGACGCTATATTTTTCTTGGGATGTGTGTGCTCGCTTTCAGAATAAGTAAATACCAAATGATAACTATTTTACACTTTTTTTTTCTGTCCTATAACATTGAATTTGTTCTAGTTTTAAGGTGGAAAAGTACACTAAAACAGGGACAGATAAGGAGTTGTTTCCATTGCATACTGTGGTTTTCTTTTGGCGTAGGGTTGTCTTAGTAAGTTCATGCTAACTAGGACTTTGACCTTTTTTGCACCTTTTTTTTCAGTGTGTTTTCTTGAGTAGTCGAATTCTTGCTAAGGACAGAAYCCTTTCCCCACATCCTCCTCACCTTTTCTAAACACAAGTGACAAAAGGTGKTGTTTGCTATTTGGAGTTAAAAAATGTGCAGTGCCCTGACGCCTTGTGTATATTCTCAGGAGATGTGGTTACATTGTTTAGGGTTTTTGTCTCTTTGGGACTGAGAAAGTCTGGTTTTGTTTATCTTATGTTAGAGGTGTGCACCGAAAGCGCTTCATTGGCACTTGGTGGGAACTGCAGTGKTGAACTTTGCTGAAATAATGCTTGGTTTGGTATTTATACAATAACTAAACTTTACGCAGAACACAGGGCCCTGTGACTGTAAAACTGATRCATTCAAATATAATATTTAATAGTTATTGTCAGTTAAGTGTTGAATCTTCTGTATCATGGAGTGAAGAAAGATATGGTAAAACCCCTGAGGCTTGAAAATTATGGTGCAACAAACTTGAGATTTTTCTTTTGTCCTGCTTAAAATCCTTCAGTGGTCTGGTTACTTATGCTAAATGTGTTGTGCACTCGTGTGCTCTGAAAAGTTAAGGGCTTTATCCCCAAAACACATCTAAGCTGGATGGTAGGATGGGAAGCTTAAGTTACTTATGTTATTTATAAGTGCCAAAGAAAAAGGACCCTGTGGGACAATCCCATTACGATACTTCTCAGTAGAGAAAATATACCTGGCTATATATTGGCTTCAGTCTACTCCTCTAKTAAGGTCACTGAGAATTTCCAACTTGATGTTTTTAGGACTCTGTGATGACTTCATCATCATTAGGCACCAAAGCACTGGTTTTGAGTACCATAAAATTACATAAATACATCGTTCTGTGTGTGTTTATTCATATGCATGTGTTTAAGAAACCCTTAGAGTTGGTTAAAACAACCCAATGATCTAAACTCAAGCATTTGCATACTTTTCTTACATTTTTGGTTTTCACTGCAGTAGTTCTCAACATATGTTAGGATTTTTGTATTGATTTTTTTTTTCTTTTCAGACAAGGGTTATATTATTTAGATTACTAATTTACCAAATAAAGTTGTTCTAAAAATCAATCCAGAGATGATATTTGTGGAATTTTGCATCAGTCTACCTACTTTGGCATCTACAGAAGTGCTATAGATAAGGTGTTTGGATGTTAGAATTTGATTTGTCTTAACTTTGCTGTACGACTGACACTTTGGGCAGTTCAAAAGCTGACTGGAAAAGTTCTTAAAAATTAAATAATTAAGAAGGTTTAAGTTTCATTTTTAGGGTTTTGTCTTGTAGTTTACCTTTTCCTGTATTTATCAGCAATTTTTGCCTATTGCTTGCTGAATCAAGGCATTGGCAAACCCTGAGCAAARCCCAGGCGAGTTCACTGTTGCATCAAATCGAGGTTTTGTGTGCTTTTTATAGAGACTTTTTGTCAATGCAGGTTTGTTTATTGCAGACATGTAGCTTGAAAATTGGGAAAGAAATTGAGAAATTTATTAAGTGATTAAAAGGGATAAGATCTCATTCAGCTTTGAGTTTCTATTGTTTACTAAAATAAACCTGTTCATTGAGAATTCAGCTTTCGTTTGAACCTTTGTCTTTTATGTGCATTCTAAAGATCCTTTCCCATTCAGCTGTGACTTTGTCCAGAAAAATCAAAGAACAGCCAGTCGTGTTTGCAGAAAAGCCCTTTCTTGAAAGGAAAAAATGGAATTTAAAAAAAAAACAAACCAAGAACAGATCAAACTGTTTTTCTCTAAGGCTTAGAATCAGTGTTCCTCCCGGAAATTTAGTTGTTTTTTGTTACTTCTAACCTTTATTTTACTGAAATGATGAACAAACTTTATTCTTTTTCTTACATGGTGACACCTGTGGGTCAGACAATGGTGTGTGGCTGGATGGGTGAACTGGGACATAGCTACAAACCATCCTGTGCCTTTTATAGCCTGTTCATATGAGGAGAACTTCTGGGGAATGCTTGCAAATTTATTATCTGTTTCTAACATTTGCTTCTTTATTTCACTGAAATATTTCAAGAACCAAAAATACCGCAAAGCTGAAGCTGGGTGTGGAGGTGGAAGGATTCTAGGTGCAGGAAGAGATGGGTGGGGGTCAGAGGAGAGGTGGGACTGCATCCAAAAAGGAGCTTCTTATGGATTGGATGTAGAAGGACAAGATTGTAGGTAGGGGTGCACTGCAGGAGAAGCCTGAAAGGGTGGGAGTGGGTGCAGAAGGAGAAGGAGTGGAGAGACAACCAGGCAGAGAGGAGCAGTGGCAAGTCAGGAAAAGGAGTAGGAGTGGGAGCTGATTTCCTAGGAGCAAACTTAATGGGATTTCTCCCAGAGGGAAGGGTGGCAAAAGTTCATCCTGCAAAAACAAGTTAGCTGACTCGTGTGCAGGTCTGGCAGGGCCCATTATCCCTGGCTTAGGAACCTGCTTCAGAGTTAGTCTGGGAGGTAGAATATCAAATGTGAACCTTAGGAATTACTGTGCTTCTAAAGGCTCCTTTTGCCTGTGACGTCTGGGGTTGATATTTTGGGCTGTCTCTTTCCTGAAGTGTGTTTCTAAATTGGGCAGTACCTTAAATGCTTCAGTTTCACTCAGAGAGACTTGAAAGCATGAGGGAACTTACTGATTTTTTTTTTTAAACCATTACCAAGTTTTTCAACACTTGTAAGAATTAATGAATAGTTATTTAAAAATACAAAAATACCTGTACAAAAGTAGCTACATGAAATGTTGAAGTCCATGAGAAAGATACTGAAGATACTTAAACTTTTGATATTTGTTAACAAATTAGTAAATTGGTCTCTAGTTTTACATCCTTGTTTTTGAAGTCATAATATTTCTTCCCTAGCTTTGGTCTTTTTTGGTGATAGTAGTAATAGGAGCTAAAGTGGATATACTCTACATTTACTACAGTGAATTCTCATATGGCCTTTCCTTTTTGGTATTCACTATGTGTGAAGGATGGCAAAAAGCGAGGGAAATGCTCATCCATCAAAACTTTTATGTAGGTGGTTGCTGCAATGTTTGATAAATACAGTGGTGCATTTTTCCCCCAAACCCTCCCCCCCTTTCCAAAAGAAGATAACTGATGTGCCTTCTTAAGAATGATTTTGGGGCTCATACCAGTATTCCATCTTCTTTGCTGTGTCTGGGGGCTGCAGGTGTTCTTTTTCTATTCCCCGTCTTGGTACTCATATCCTGCAGCACCTGGAACTGAGGGACATTTCCAAAAMCAGCTCACCTGGCAGGCAGGAACCTCATGAACTTTGCCAACAGAGGAGTGYACTCGTTGTAGCTCTACTTGGTAGAACTTTTACAGGTCCAGATTTCACCTGGTGCCTTTTATGTTCTGCTTTTCCTTTAAAGGAGTTGCGCCCACCTTTTTTTTTTTTTTTCATCCCTGTGGTCTGACAGTTTTGTGGTRCTGATCAAACCCAGTGTCTGTTGTGGTGTTGCGCCGAGCCTGTTTTTCCTGCACATGTTTATGTTCCCCTGGCTCTYATTCTAATGAATTACACTTTCATTAAACCTGAGATACACTTGGGCTGGCAGCTCAGAGCACTCTTCACTTCGCTTCTGTGTACATGTGTGAGGGGGAAAAGGCTCCTGTGGAGCTTCAGGCAAATCCTTGCTGGAAGCAAAGCCCTGACTGCTGGGATTTCTGCCAACGTGGTGCCTGGATGTGTGTTCTTTTCTGTGTTTCAGTAAGTAAATACCTAAATTTAAACTCTTCTCCCTCTCCCTCTTCCCTTACTTCTATCTTTGGAATGTGTGAGATACCCGTGCCTTTCAGTTCTCTGCATTGCTGTTGTGTTTGGTTGAAGGGAAAGGTGTTCTCTGACAGAGGGGGCAAGAAGTTGTGTCAGTAGCTGCCATCAGAAGTAGAAATTTGGAGATGGGAGCTTGGCAGCACAGGCACTCCAGTAAAACTTTTCAGGAATGATTCCTGTTTCCCAGTACGGGTCAGGACAAGGTCTGCTTAAATGGTTGGTTGTGAAGTTACGTCTTTCTGCTCCAGACCTATGAAACTTGGGTTGAATACTTGTTTGAAATCTGTGGAGTGGAAAAGAAAAAAAGGTTTTTAGACAGTATTTTGAATGCCGGTGTGGCCTGTGATTGTATCAGAGCTTTTATATAAACAAGTAGAGAGGCACCTGGATATTCAGGAGGCTCCACAAACTTAGTTCTTCATGGCTTTCTCCACCGTGATTTAGTAAGAACAATTATTTGTAAGGAAAGGTGTATTGCCAAGCAGCCTAACCTTTAAAATTGGCTCCCTGCTTTTCCTTCTTCCACAATCTGTTATAAATCATGTTTAATAGAAAAAAGTATTGTAAAAACGAATTTTGTGCTTTATGAAATGTTTCAGTGTGTTGAAGAGGTCATAGTAAGAAAAGGTGTTTGAAAGCAAAATGGGTGAAAGTTTYAATTTCAAATGCCATCTTTCCTATCTTTCCATTCCACTATTTCCTGGAAGCTTTTATCATCTTTACTACTCACTGAATAAGTAGGACTGCTGTAATTGCATAAATCCGGCAAAAATACAGCTTTGGATTTTGTTCTGAGCTGTAATACTTGCAAAATTCTGTCATTTGGATTTTTTTATTCCCTAATTTTGTATTAAATCCTGCAGATTATGCAGCTKCTGACCAACGTCTGTAACATTTTTGAGAATCTATTTTTGAGAKGAGTAAAAAGCATGTGATGTATAATCCTTAAAATTTTTCAATGAGTTTGTKTTATAAAAGGGACAGAGATCTCACTTTGAAATACAGTTTTGTGAGCAACAAGAATAAACACATGGTGCTCTCAAATGTTTATGGTGAAGAAGAAAACATTTTAATCTGATTTACTTGAATGCCTAAAAACGGTAACTAGGTTTCCTGGTGGGTAAGACTGTAGGATGGAGAGTTTTGTCATAGATTTTAGATGTTCATACCATTTTGAAGGGTTACTTTGTATTTTTTGAYCTACAAGGAAAATCCTCTAGATGAAAACAAAACTCTTTGGTTGAAATATTTTGTAAGGTTTGATACAGAAGATTGAAAAAGAAAGTGCAAACAAAAATACATGTTTGAGCAATCAATGTCGTAAGATCAAGTGTTCATTTTAATGATGAATTTTAATCAGAAGAATGATGCAAGCTAAACCTCATTAGATATTCATATCATCTGTTCTGATCTTAAATCTCTCTTATGGTACAAGCTTTATGTTCTCTGCTTGATGTGGGTATCGGTTGCTTACTGGTCTGAAACACTGAAATCTTTTCAGGTGTTAAAGCACACAAATATTACTGACTTTTTTGTGTTTAATAACGTTTCATCTTCTACTGATTGATCCATCTTATTTGTTTTATCAGCAGAGTTAAAAGAATTTGACTTTTGAACCAAGACATTTCTAACTGGTTTCATTGAAACGTAAAAATATCTCCAATCCTGAATTTTGCAAGAGTAGGTCACTGAAGCTACCCTAGATCAGAGAGGAGGTAGTTATTAACATTGTCCTGCAACGAATTTGAAGAGTTTGGGAGCCTAAATACTTAGCATTCATCAGTGGGAGTTTTGGGCCATGTGTTTGTAGTTTGTGGTCTGTAAAAARCTCTGATTTGGGGTTTCTTACCTCRTTGCAAAACCCTACCTGGGGGCTGCAGCGGGCTGGTGAGCCTGGAGTSTGCAGCAGAATGTTCTGATCACAGACTCTGGTCTCCTGCCTGTGTCCCTCCTTTTGCTCAGCTTCAGATAAAAGTGGGCTGACAATCCTGCAGTCAGCGAGGCCTCCTAATAAACTTTGCCTTGAAGTGGCGTGGGGATGGGGCTGGGAGGAAGCAGAGTGTGAATTGTGCCACCACTGCTGCCAAAGGTGTTTTATTTCGTTTGTACTGAGCCTTGTATTTCTTTATCTGCAGCTCCTGTCTGTCTGACAATTCAATTATTAAATGAAAGGGTTTTTGTTTTTTTTTTTCTGTAAACTGAATTTAAAAATTTCCCAGGTTAAAACTTCCTCTGTAGTGATTGCCACAAAGAGGGTTTAGGGAGAGTTTTTTGTTCTTAAGAGCAGATAAACTGTCAACAAAACCATTAAATTTGCCTACTTCTCTAGCTGAATATATTGCACAGTACATAGTAAATGGCATAAAAGGTGACATTTTAGAATTATTTAGATGAGTGATGCCTAGCAGTATGGTAAAGTGACTTCTGTTTAAATGCAGATTTAATGAAAGGGCATGCTTTTGGTCTTTCTGTTACCAGTAGTGTTTATATCTTAAATATATATATATACACACAGATATAKACAGAACACTTTGTTCTTTATGTCTCCTCTGCAGACCTCCCACTCCACTTTCCTTACCTGGAACATTTGCATTTTGCTTCACTTTCAAAATGTAATAAAAATCCTTTTCCTGAAGTACTCTTTATTCTTTGCCTTCTAAGCTMAACACTTTGCAATGTGCTTCAGAATTGAGCTCACTCTGTGGTTTTCATCCAACTTCAGGTGAGAGTGCCAAACCTGTCTAACAAGAAATTCGGGATTTCTGGTGCCTCTGATTGCTCATTTTGTGGTTCAAACAACAAAAAGTGCTATCAAATTCAGCAATTCAAAYGCCAGTGTTTTATCCTGCTCATTATAATCTTTTGTTTGGGTGCCTGCTGCCTCAAAACGTTTTTGAGCTCAGATATGTAAGTTACTTGAAAATCTTGCTATTTTGGTGCTGAAAAAGAGCTAGAAGTGAGATATGAGTAGAAAACAGTCTGTTGATTAAAGCAGTGATGTCCTGTTAGGCTCTTAATGGGGTTTGCTGTGTTTCACAGCCCTCGATCATTTAAGCAAAGATTGCATGAGGCTGAGAAATTGGAATTACCAGCATCCTGCTTTTAAATAAGAGGGGGAGGAAGTCTTTTGCTCAGTAATGGAGTTGTTTTTTCTTTCCAACTTTCARTGATGCTGTTTGTAAGTCATTAGTGCAGAGACTTCCTGAACTTTTAATGAGGATTGAAGGTACCATCATTTTTGGGAAGTACTACAATCATTGACTTGGACAAGAGCTCTTGCTTTTATTACTTTGCTTGAAAAAACTGTCTTGTGCAATTGGAAACACGGTTKTAAAAGACATTCTGGTAACTTAAGGCTTTTATTTATTTTTTCAAGTAGGTTAAGAAATGAATCTTGCATTGGTTCAGAACCTTTGTGTCTCATAGTTTCACCAGGCCTGGGATATAGGGAGATTATGTTGCTGGCAGAGTGAATCTGTAAAGAACAAAGCTTTTCATTTGTTTGAGGATGGGTTAAACATCTCTAGGAAAAAAAAAATTGGGGTAGAATTTACTGACTGACTCTTGCATTCCTATCTGATTTCTTTGCAGTGGTAGGGTCCTAAATTGTAATGAATGGAGGTGAATAGGTTTTGAATTTGATTTAAAGGCTGGTTTCACCATGTGTCTCTATCAGTACTGCAGTGGAAATGGCAAAAGGAAAGCTTATGGAGGATTTTATGGTTTGGCTTTTTTTCTGCCCAAATTTGACATAAATATGTCAACCATAACAAAAAATCGAATGCAATGCAGGCAAAGCTGCAGTTGGCAGCTGYTAATTTGTTTTGATCAGAGGCAAATATTTCATGTCAAATATTTCCTTGAGCTGAAGTAATTTGGGTTTTTTCGCAGTCTAAAAGCCTCTCTGCACCGCTGGCTTGGAAAAAAAAATAGGCATTTATTTATATCACAAAAACAACTGTCTCCAACTTTTTGTCTCTTCAGTTCTTCTCTTCTTCTGCTGTTTGACCTTCTCTTTCTCTTCCTTTTTGTTTTATTTCTGTATACATGCCCTTATTGTTCACCCTACTATTTTCACTGTTACTCTGCTTGCTTCTAGCACTGGTAGCTCAAGYAGTGTTAGACATGATCTTCCCCAGTTGGACTGCATGCCAGCTTTTCCTAAGGGGAATGTAAATACTGCGAGGTCAGTTCAGTATCAAATGCCTGCAGCCTGAAATGAACTCGGCAGGATTTTCTGCTATTCAGTCAAAATTAAGACCTGCTCAGGATACGCTGATAAATGTTTAAAAGTCAAGACTTCAAATTATGTATTAAGCTTTACAGGTTTCTTTTTTTTTTTTTAATTAATCTTACTTTTTTACTGAAGTGAAAGAGTGTGCATTAGGGACAGCTCRTTGTAATTGTAATTAACAGGTATGTTTAGAAACCTCTCTATGTACTGATGGATTAGATCACTTGATTTATTTCTAAAAATAAGAGGTGTATATGTGTGTGCATGCTCACTTGCAACATATTTAATACAGYAACGCCTAAACATTCAACTAATGTGCTGTAATAGCACATAAAATCTTCAGCCCATCTATTCCTCTMTGTTTCCCCTTGCCTCCTTCACTCYTTTTCTCCCTGAAAAAGGGATGAACTCACATGGCAGAGCAAAAACAAATTGCTCTTTATGACTCTCCCCTGTACTTCAAACAACCTGCTGGTCATTCTTTAGAGGGAGAATTGCTCCCTGTGATTCCTTTGCATCAGCGATGCTCTTTAATTTGCCACATGATAGTTTGAATTGCTTGCATCTGGGTGCTGCTGGGGACCAGCCCTTCTCGTTTTACAGGGAGGGGAAGTATAGATTAACAGCTGAACTCGAGGGGGTTTTGCTTWGTAGTGCTGCTGTCAGTAGATTGACAAACTATAGGTCTATCTGTCTTTCAGACTGTTGCCTGTGAAAGACTGGCTGCTGTTAGTTTGGGGAAGAATCCATCCAATTGATGAAATAACCTCTGAATGTTAAAAGACAAGTCAGGGATTGAGCTGATCTTTGGTATTTTCTGTTGGTCACCCCAGGACAAGACTGATTCTTTCTCCATTTCTCTCCAGGTCTCTAAGATGTCATGGTAATGTGACTGTTAAGTGACAACAGAGAAATATGACTTGTGGTCGGGAATTTTTACTTTTTTTTTTAATCAAAGCTGTTTTATTTTTGCGAGGAGATAAATAGTGTTGTGGCCATTAGATAAGTCCCAGCTGCTTCACAATGTTTTTGTTATGTTCTTGGTAAAGTTTCACCAACATATCTGTGGTTTTGTCTGGGAGACTTAATGATACTCAGATGAAGTAATATTTGATTATTGAATGCTTCACTTTGATTTTCTCAGTGGATTAAAGTAGGTATTGAAAATAACAGAAGTATTCATGAAAAACTATAGTGCTGAGCTAAGAATAAAACAGATTTTAAAATGGAAAGCATTAGTAGCTGTCATGTAAGCAAAGTAATATAAAGTTCAGATGAGTACATTATGAAATAATCATTCTGAAGCAAAGATGAATGTATTATGGAGTATAAAGTCATCTTTCAAGAATGGAGTTAAAATACATTCCTTGAACAGTTTTGTGCTCTTGGACAGCATTTTTTACTAGAAATTATTTACTTGGAGATGAACTTTTAATACCTCTTCTCTCTATAAATGCAGGGCATAAACACCTGTGTGCTGCTAGGCCATTGCTTGAAATATTCAAGTGAAAAACTCGGGCTGTTGGCTGTGAAGGAGTAGGAACAGCTCATCTGTTAGTTCTATGCTTTCTTTTGAAATGAAAAGCTTTTTTTTTTTTACTTTATAAAAGAATGTGTGTGTGGGTTTTTTGTTGCTGTTGTTTATGAAATGATGTAATGGTAATTTCCAAAGTCCCTTTTAAAAGGATAGGAATTTCATCAGCAGGATTATAAGAAGTCTGGCATGTGACTAGCTGTGATTTGTGAGGCTTGCCTGCTTGCTTGTTTGTTGGTTTTTTACAACACTTTGCAGCAATGCAGTTGAATTTCTACAGTCAGGGAATAAGGATGCTGTAAACAGTAATAAGTGCATAATTTCACTGTCTGGGTTGTGTCTGGTTTGGCTTCTGGAGCTGCCTGAGTGAGGGACACGATGTCCATTCTGCTCATCATTGCACTGGTGATTGTCCTGCTCTGGTTCTGTAACCCCAGYATTTGTTTTGGGAAAGATCCAGTACTCTTGGCTGAAATTTCTACAAGGGAATGTAGGGTTTGTTTGGATTTTTTTTTTTTATCAAGTAGAACATTAGTTTTTTTTAGAAGCTTCTTTTGAAGTGTTTAATGATTCCTCCTCATGAGGTGTGATGCTTAAGCATAGCATCCCTGTGCATCACTAAAACCTGGAAAAAAAAAGTGCTGATACTTGCTTTCCATTTCAGTAGGTGGTTGCTTCTACTGTCTTTTATACAGCTCCATTCCCAGTAAGATGCTGTTTCCTACCATTGCTGAATGAAAAATTACTGCTGAAGGACTCTAAGAACAACCATAGTTCCCTCCACTTGTCCCTTGAGTGCGCTTTTTGGTGATGTTGGAGGGTCACTTCTGTAGTGTTGCCTTTCTGCAAACCATAGGCAGCTCTGACATCTCTAKTTTAGCAACTGGCTTGTGCCCCCTTTTCTGTAGATTAAGCTTTTCCTCCCCTTTTCTGTAGCTTAAGCTTTTCTTGATCAGCGAAGATGGATTCTTGGAATTCCGAGATTAATTTCCAGTGCAATAACAAGAAGGTGGCTTCAACAACACCTGTATTCCAGAYGCACTTACCTTCTGTCATTTTAAATAATTAAATCCAAAATCAGAGTTCATTAGCATCCCTAAAATTATGTGGAGCTTACTGGCAAATACTCTTTCTTCATATACAGTTTTTTAATAACTATATAAACCTTTATTTTTTTAAATGGAGGAGATTAAACTCAGCACAGATAATTGTTTCAAATCCTGATTGCACCGTAGACAGTAAAATCTTACGTCTGAGCAACTACTGGAGTACCATCATGTAAAAATTAAAGTTACAGGAAATTATGTTGCTGTGGAAAAAATAATTTGCTTTATTCCCACAGGCACTAATTATCAGGGCTCTAAACTGAAACTTGTACTTTTCTGCAAAGGATCCTTGTAAGGAAAACATAATCAAGAGCCACTAAAATCTCTGGTCTTATTCTTAGAGATAAATTGTGCTATTTCACTGGTTGCTTTCCAAGCTGTGTATTGACATGGTAAAACAAAAAAGTTGCTTGACTAAATTCCACATAATTGTACATTCTCAGCACTCAATGAAAGAGGTGGGAATGGAGAAGAATGTAATTTCATAATACATTTCCRTAATTTAGCAACTTGGGTTTCAACTATGTGTGTAAATACTTGATTTTTTTTTTAATTGGCATACAAAACCACTGCTCATGTTTGTTCATTTTCCAAACTATCTCAGCTTTTCATGCTTTTTAGACTGTGTTTTGTACTGCACAGTATCATGGAAATGTTAGTTTTAGAGTTCTCTGATGATGTTGCTTTGAGCTGTTTCTGGTTGCTGTTCTGGTAATTCTTAGGACCACCAAAAACTATGCAAGGCCATTGCTGGTTTGTAAGCTATACTTGGATATTTAATGAATTTATACATCTGTTTACTTGCTTGAGGCGTATTAAAGGAGAGTATATAAATATTGTGTGTGGAAGGATCTTTGAAGCTAAGATTTTATTTTCAGTAATTAGCTGCACTCCTCTTCCAGTGTTCCTACTTGATGCTAGTATGATTCACCTGGTGGTATGGTAATTTGGGGGTAATAATTTGGGGAAAACTGACTCATGGAAAGCTGAGGAGGTGCAAGTCCCAAAAAGACAATGGTATAATGGCCTAATAGCTGATGTGCATCAGTAACTGTAGGGAYGGAAATACTTTGTGAGTTAGAGCAGTAAATAGGGAGCTGTGTGGGAAGAGGCAGCATTCCTCTGAATGGACACATTTCTTCAGAATAAAATTTTTAGTGGAGGAAAGAAAGTACCTGCAAGAAAGATTATTTCTCCAAATGCCAGGGAGTGGGATTGATGTACAGTCCTGGCAGCTGAGGAGAGAGTGATGAACGCCCTCCATGAAGTTAGGACAGGAATTTTACATACAGGAGCTGTTTCCTTTGAGCTGAGGAGAAGACCAATGTTTTCAAGATATGACCTGTCTTGGCAGTAGATGAACTGAATAGTGTGAATTCATCAAAAGTTTATGTATCTTTGTAACCTGTTTTGAGGCAGCTGAAGTGGTTCATGTTAAATATTTTACAGCGCTCAACTCTCTCTTTTGAAGAGTTGTTTTTTTTGTTTGTTTGTTTTTTGTTTTTTTTTTTTAATCTAACCAAAATTAACCTTCTGCTTGTAGAAGATCTTTTTGCCACAAAAACAGGTTAAAGGTTTTCTTTGTGGTGCGAGATTAATAGGTGGAAGAATGTGAAGTTAGAGGCCAATTAAAATATTTTCTTGGTTACCTGTAGAGGTTGTCGGCATTAAAAAATATTATGAGATCTGTAATGGCATTCTGTAGAGAATTTATTTTGGTAAATGGTTTTTCCTCTTTATGTAGTTGTTAGTAATGACTGCTTAACTGATTTTTTTTTTTTCTTTTTCATTTGCCTGGGGAGAGGGACTTTTCAAAATTAAAATAATAATGGCAAAAAGGACATCTGTGTAGCATTAATAGTGGTTCAAGGTTTGTTGTTTTTTTTTTTTTAGCTGACATGTAATGTTCATTCTTTAGGCAGTGACTTGAAAATTGAAATCCTCTCCTTGCAGGTTCTACAACTGGTTTCTTTAAAAAGTTTTTTTTTTTTTTTAAAGAGTATAACAATCTGTTTCTTATTTAAGATAACTAGAAAGAAATTTGCCCTCTCACTTTAAATGTGTCGAGGTGAATACTGTACTCAGCAGTAACACACAGTACAAAGGACATTATAAACTCAGTGTTCTTTCAGATTTTCAAAGATTTTCAAATATATCCCAGTTGTTGTGAATTGTAGTACAGATTTTTGTGAAGTGGGCACTAAAATTAATATTAAGCATTAAGTAACAGCTTGCCTTTTTTTTTTTTTTCCCCGATGTGATTTGAACCTCTGCACAGGCAATCTGCAGATAATAGATGCTATTTTATCACTTCAACTTATGGAGCCACCAGATCCTAAATGTTAGAGATGGCTTTCCAAAGCTGGATAAGTTGGTTATTTTGTTGGGTTTTTTCCCTCTTTATGTCTTCTTTTGAGCCAGTATCTTAATTGAATCTTTTATTTCCACTCTGCTAAAACAAACTTGGAGCAAATGTTGCTTCTTGAATGGATATTCTTGCAGTTTGAGTGAGGAAACTCTGCATGCATTAAAAAAAAAACAACTTTATGTACAACTATATCAATCTGTTGCCTTATTGGTATATCTAGTCCTTAAAGAATCCTAAGCTGTTTAGGAAAGTAAAGGGTTTGTTTAATAATTTCATTTGGAAAGTAAAAAGAAGATAATTCTTTTTGATTCTTATGTATGCTCTTTTTTGTCACAGTACCATTGCTTTTCACTGACCTTTTCATTTGAGGCTTTCTGGCTCTTTTTAACAAGATTTCTTCTTCCTATTTGTAAGGCAACACTACTCGCTCAAATTCAGTTGATATCTTCATGATGTTAAGCTTATGAATTGACAGAATTGCACGCCCTCAGGATCGGAAAAAAAAGTCATGTGTTGATATTTGGATTATATTTTATCACTTTCATTTAGGAGAAGAAGTGGAAGCTGTGGCCTTCCTCCACAGTACAGAGAAAACAGGCTTCTTAAAATCAGCCTCCAGCTGGAAAAGTCATGTGGCTGTAAAGGCCTGACATCTGAAATAATATTGTTCCAGTTCAGCATGTCTAGAAATATGAGCAGAGTTTAATGCTAAAGKAGTACTGGTTGAACAGGAAAATGGTAGAAGAGAACTAAAGACACAGGGGAGTTTGACAASGGTGATCAAAGAGGGAAGAGCGTCATTTGAGGAACACCTGGAATAAATCATTGAGGGCTGATGTGGAGAGTGCAAGTGTTCAAAGTYAGGAATGGCAGAGAATGTGTTTGCTGTGTGCTCCACTAAAAGAACTACCAGGAGGAATTATGAATCCAGAAGAGCTGGGCCTCGTGGCTGATGTTCAAAAGGTGTGAAAGAAATGCCTGTCGTTAGGAAAGTGGCTGGACTGAAAGAAAAAAAAGGAAAGTTTAGCTTGGGATGGTGTTGGCTAGAAGTCTGCAGTCATGGAATCCTGTGATCACGGGATATTTGCTCACTCCTTTCATTCAGTGTCCCAGTTCTGAATGTTGGAATTGGCAAAACAAGGTGTCRCTGCATCCCTCCTGTCCTGATGGGCTGTCCCAGGTGTTTTCTGCTGATCACAGCTGGGACGGGGCACTGTTGTGTGGATCTAACCCAGTCCAGCAGCTCTGGAGACAAGCACTAATCACCAGGTTATAAATATTCATTTTCTAGGAGTAAATGAGAGGAATGTTGTTTTAATTACAGTGCTGCAGGTTCTTAGAGATGGTCTTGCAGAGTATCTCAGGCTGGTATCTTATCGCTGAAGCTTTGATGGGTGCCGTGTGTGCACAAACCATGGCTGCATGGGAAGACTTCACAGTTTGCTTATAGTGATGTTTTGGTTTTGAATTGTTTTGAAAATAAACTRTGTAAACATGAAAATGTTACTGATCTTCCCACTGAAGCTTTACTACACACAGAGATTTAATGAGAGAAACATAAAAGTTGTGAAATCATTAGATGCTGTCTGCTGGCTGAGTATTGATTCAGACTGGTGTAATTGACTTTTTGCATGAGGAGGTTTGTGTGAGTTGGTACCTGGCAAAGAGATTTTAAAGCTGAATTGTTTTTTCAGATTATAAATGGATTTGAAGTATTAAACTTGTACCTGCTTTCAGAAATCCTATGAGATCATTTTAGAGATAGTAGGAGATTAATTTAGATGATACAAGCTTGGGGAGGGTAGAGTAAGATGCTTACAACAGTCTAAATGRCACAATGTTTACTTAACTTGAAAATAAAATATTTTTTCTTTCTCCCCTAGAGATACAGCTCTTTTAGATAACACATGAGCATTTGAAGAATGATTTTTCTTCAGCTCAAAATCAGTACTTGGATTATTGGGAAATAACTACCTTTTCTATATTATTCTCTCAAGAAATAAATTCTTTGAGAACCATAACAAGTGGGATACAAATGTAGTAGAAGTTTAAACATAACTTATAAAATATTTTTCTTTAAAGTTACGGATTTTATT
Organism: Malurus melanocephalus; assembly: GCF_030028575.1. Classification (NCBI taxonomy): domain Eukaryota; kingdom Metazoa; phylum Chordata; class Aves; order Passeriformes; family Maluridae; genus Malurus; species Malurus melanocephalus. The sequence continues at coordinate 27,452 of NW_026623761.1, read as the reverse complement.
TTTTTTTTAATTTTAACTAGTGAAACTGTGAATTTACGTGAGCAATGAATCTGGAAGCTTTCTTACTTTGTCAGACAATACTGATCTCAGTGTTGGTCAACTCAAAAATGAATTTCTGTTTTTCTACATAATAATGATGTCAAAATTTAGAGTTGCAAAGTAACGGGATATTCATAAAATCTAAAAAAACAACTACTTGCCTGACAGTTAATACTAAATCACTGTAGATGGTGTGCACACAACTCTAAAAGGGTTTGAGGGACAAGAACTCTCTATTAGAAGGTTCTGTGAACGGTTTAGTGTTTTGGGCTCAGTATTGTCTCATGTTATTAAACAAAACAGAAAACCTATGTTGTTGTTCCTTTTTAGATGTTTGGAAGAGTGGAAATACAGATTACTGGTCTGACACAAATGGTGTTCAACTGCATTTGTGGGGACAGACTTGTAAACTCTCTCAAAGGATGGGAATCAATTCCTAAATTTGCTGGATGTGCCTCTGGAATATCTTTAAAATATGAAGAAAATGCTATAAAGAGAATTTAGCTGATGAAAGCTGCTTAGTGTACCACCAGCTGGATTCCTACTCTAGGATTTATGTGCTTTTAATGATTTCTCATTTGGGTTGGGAGGAGCAAGATTAGGAATAAGTATATAATAATTCTGGGAACCTGGGTTCCTGTGTGATCTAGTAAACAAGAGAGAACTGAATAACAAGAATACTGGGAACTAACAGTTTTTAAATCAGATTTGTTCATTTAAGTTGTTCATCACCAGCAATTAGGTTGTGAAGCTTCTGCTAACACTGCCTGAATTTAATCCTGCCAGGTATTCAGTGAAGCTTTGAAAGGCATTTGGTGAGTTTTTTGCATGGGTTATCAATTTCTGAAGGGTAGAAGAGGGAAATAACAAAACTCAAGAATAGCTGAGTGAGTTTCCAAATGCTGATAAAGATCTTGCCATGCTTTCCCAATTTTCAGGCTCTTTAATTTGGACTGTTTTGTGACTACTCCTTTRTCCAAAAAGAAGTCAGTTTAAATCTTGAAAAACAATAGAAGAATTGTTTGGCAGAGAAGTCAGCAACCAGTATTTTGGCTCTGTCTTCAGCTTTTTAAGCCAGGTTGCTGACAGCAAAAGCACGAACAGAACTTTAAAAAAAAAAAAAAAACCCTGAAAAATCGTCTCCAGTTTTCCAGAAGCAAATCTAAATGGAAAATGGAGTCTGCTCTAGAGAGACTACAGCTTTTTATGCAGTTACTTTAAAATTCTTCTGCATAAACTAATGATACTTAAAAACTATTTGTACCTAAAAGTAGGTTTTCTTTTCTTTGCWAGCTTATTAGCTCATAAAATTATTTGCTTGCACCTTATGTGATGGCACGTCCCCAGCAAAAATTATTGGGGTGCAGCTTTTTAATTTTCATTCGCTACRTAAAACTCTTGGGACCTAATTCTTGCAGAACTCTGTGTGACAGATGAAGAAATTGGAATACAGGGAACAACAAGAGGAATTTGACACAACTTAGAAGTTATGTCAAAGGCTACATTTGTCAAAGCAGCGTTTGCTCTCTGCCAACTGTTTGATGTGTGATTTTTGGGCAGGCTTGAAGCAGTGGTGAATTGAGGATGCTTTAAGTGCTGACAGTATAAAGAATGTAATCAGAGCAGGGGAAAGACGACAGTAGATCTTCTGCTGGACGATTGTGTATGAAATTATCAGGGAATGGCTTGGGTTGAGAGGGACCTTAAAGGTCATCAGTGGCAGGGACACCTTCCACTATCCCAAGTTGCTCAGAGCCCCATCCAACCTGGTCTTGAACAGTGCCAGGGATGGGTCAGCCACAGCCTCTCTGGGCAATCTGTGCCAGGGCCTCACCACCCTCACAGGAAAGATTTCTTCCCAATATCTAATCTAAACCCACTCTGTCCGTGTGAAGCCATTCCCCCATGTCCTGTCACTCCAGACTCCTGTAAATAGTCTCTCTCCCTATTTGCTGTGGGCTTCCTTCATGTACTGGAAGGACACAACCAGGTCACAGCTAAACCTTCTCTTTTCCAGGCTGAACAATCCCAGCTGCAGTCAGAGAGTTGCACAGAGTGGATGTGGGTTTGCCAAGCTCAAAGTTAACTACTCATTCCAAGGAGAAAGGTGTTCAAGGCTGATGTATGTATTTATATTTTTATCATGCCTTTGGAACACTTTCCCTGGATTGGATCAGCTCAGCTTGGATTGGCATGAAACTGTAAAAGCTATCAGTGCCAGATTCCTTTTCCTGTGGTCAGRCAGCCCTTCCTCTCTGCAATGACTTCTGCAATCCTGCAGTCATAGGGCAAGTCTAATGAAACTGAAAATGTGTCAGTTGTAGGAATAGTTTACAGTGATGTATGAGCTGGCTCCAAACTGTATCACTTTCCAGAGGAGCTGCTGCAAATACCAGCTCCTCAGACAGTATCAGCTCTTCAGAGAAAAGACCTTTATGTTGGCATAGGCTCCATCTGCCTTTAGAGCGTTGGTTTATGCTGGAATGTTTCTCACTAAATATCATGCTGCCTGGTACTGCTGTATGGGGGAAAAAATCTGACATGTAGATTTGCTTATAGTTTTTATACAGTGTTTTTATGTGCATACTTAAGTAATGCCAGCTCAGTATTTCCCTGCAGTTCACTTGTATTTCTATTTATACTTACAGTTTTCTTTGATTAGCTAAAACAGTAAGTAGGTGCTATTTCCAGCATAGAAGGCATATTGAAATAAAGATGTGAAAATATTCTTTGAAGTCTGCTTTTATGGCCGCCTCCAAAATCAGCAGAAACTTTAGAATGCAGCAAAATTGTTAATACTGTTTATTGAATTGAACCACTTGCATGTCAGTTCACAGAAGTTTGAAAAATAATGCTGTTGGGTATAGATAGGAATGGAAGATGAGTCAGAAAGTAACAGTACTGACAGGAATTAATCAGAACTGTAGAATTAACTCTTCTGGTTCAGCAGGGTGTGGGAGATCTTTAACATCTAGAACTCTCTGAGATGAGTGTAAAATCTGTGGATTACATGTGTAGGTCTAAATCTAAACTTCATGAACTTTTAAAAGTGACTTTGGGACTGGGGGAAGGCTACATCCCCTGCATGTTTTGTCCTTGCTGTCATTGTGTGGGCACATGTTTGTATACAAATGAAGCAAAGTTTGATATTAGCATCATTTTCTGCTAGTTTCAACACACAAAGTTCAGGTCCACTCTTGGACTTCTAGATCACAGCTAGAGACTAAGCTGTTGAAGTTAATGTGAGAAAATGAATGCCATGCTGACTGAGCAGGTAAAGATCTTTTTTCAATCAAGGAGGGAAGCACCAAACATAAAACAACAGCAAAAAGGAATGTTTACCTTGGCTACAGRTTCCTTGGGGAAATTGAGTCTTTAGGTTGTCTTTGACTCATTACTATAATTAATTAAAACAAAAAACCTAAACAAAAGAAGTTGACTTCAGGAGTGATTCAGCAAGTCATTCATCACATTGATAAAATAAGGGAAAAGACCATTTATTTAGCTGACTTGTTGTAAGCACTGTTTTTTCTCTGTGGATTATTTGATGTGGCTGCTGGTTTTAAGGCAGAAAACGTATTCTGTATTTGATTCACCTGTTACCACAACACAGCAATGAATATATGGACCTCTGTGCTTAGAAACAGAGGAAGTATTTCTGACTGAATACTTGTAGTTTTGTCAGTTTTGGCAAGATGACTTCAGGAAATGGCTGTGCTTTGTAAAATACTGTCAGAAACTATTTTCTGTGTAGAAACTCTGTTATTGGGAATTGACAGCTGCTGCTGCTGTTGCTGCTCAGTCTTCCAGTGCTATTTTGACRTAGCAATATAATTTTGTCAGCAATGGCAGGGGCTTTTGCCAGCTCTTGATGATAAGGAAATGTAGTTATCTTTGAGAGGTACATAATCTGTGACCTACTTCATCTCAAGTCTTGACCAGAGGGGCCATGGGGTCTCTGTCTCTGAAGGTTGTTGAACCTTGACTGCGCAAGGTTCTGATTAACCTGAACTAGGTTTGAATCTGGCCCTGCTTGGAGCATAGGGTTGGAAAAAATGAGCTCCACAGGCATCTCCCTGCCCAAATCATTGGGTGATGTTTTGTGAATGAAGCAGTGGCTCTTCCATAAGATGATAATTTTACAGTAATTTTTTTCCTGTGGACATCAGCTCATGGCTGAGGTGTGGAAGGATGAACACTAAGCAAAAACATAACTGCAAGCACAGATCTCTGTTCTGAGAAGTGCTTGCTATCAGGGTGAGTGGAGGTTTCTTGCTTCTTTCGTAGTTACCAGTGCAATTGTAGGTTAATGAGAGTTACAAATGTCTCAGAAATTGCAGTTTGTTCAGCAATGATGCAAACTGGGCACCTTTGTGGATCCTGGTACCAGTGAGAGGGGATTTCAGTTTAGTCCTCCTGAGCTAAAAAATCAAGACACACCTTGAATGTAGACTTTAAAATCTTGGCTGTTTGTACCTGAAGGGGAAGTGAAGCTTGAACTGCGGTGGTTGACTCAAAGTTAAGTCRGAGTGGATCAATGGGATGCAGTCTGGATTGGGATGAATGCTGGGAGCAAGGCTTTCTCACAAAAGCTTAGTTTGAGTTTGTTTGCAGCATTGGAGTTTGGCGTGATGTTAACAGAATGCCTGAAGACCCCCTCATATCTGAGTGGATATGATGAAAGATCAGTACTTGAAATACAGAATAAAAGTTAATGGAAGTGGGTTAAGGCACCAACTTGTCCTGAACATGGTGAACT
>NW_026623761.1:0-22589 GCF_030028575.1 Malurus melanocephalus | reverse complement strand
CATTCTATTATTAGTTTGTATGGTTTGTTTGGAAGTGTTAGGTGCTACAGTGACTATTAATGAAAATCTTCTCTATACTATGCTGAATCTGGAATTCAGAACTTTTCAATTTATAAAAAAATGGTTGAAAGAAAGTCTCCTCTTTTAGGACCCAGACCTATTTAGGACAAGGCATTTTTCCTGGTCTTGTTCTTTACTGTCATCTCAGGAATAAATGTAACAGTAGAGGGAGCTTGGTAGCGTCTTTAAATCATCTGAAAAAACCATGAGGCAAACAAAACAACACTTGTATACCTCCTTGAGAGAGCTTTGTGGTGCACAAATAGAAATATACTGCAGAGCAGTGTTTTAAGTTGCCTCATTTCTGGTTTGGTCCTGTAAAATATTACTTTGTAAGAGAGGAAAATCTCTTTTGCTTTTTAAACCCTTTCAGTACCACGGATGATGATGATGATGATGATACAGTGTTTCTCAGTTTGGTTCATGTTGRTTTTTTCCTTTTGGATACACAGCAAAAGAACTCAAATGTTAAAGTCTGTTTTTTATGCAATTTCTTTTACTTGTGCTGTGGTTTTGTTTTTTTATATGTGCTTGATGCTGAATCATTTAAAATTAAATTGGAGGGTAATAAAGTGTGACAGCTTTTYTGGATGTTATTACACAAAATAAGGTTTATTTCATATGTGGCTTTTTTATTTTGTTGTTGTTCAGTTGTTTTTTTGTTTTGTTTTGAATTCAGTGAGTTGGATATTTACTTGCAATTTTTAAAAGCAAGATGCTTGTATAGATGTTTCTGGTTTGCAGTGTGTGTAAAATAAGTTGAATTAAATAATGCTAATAAGAGTACAGCTTCAAGTATATTAACAGAGCAGATGTAAGATACCATTATATATTTATTATTTACCTTGACTCTTTGTGGATACAGTGCATTCAAATAAACTGTATGTTGTGAAGTCTCTGGTATATATAGATTTTTAGGTACTGAACATCACTTTCCATGACATGATTATGTGATACAAAGGTGCATTAACTTTTTGTTCTTTTGAAAAGACCTGGAAGTAGGATGGAAACCAGTACAGTTTGGGGTTTTTTTCCCATTTCCTTTAATTTTAATTTAAATTTATATAGTGTGGATATATTTATAACTTTATATAGTGTGTGAATGTTACCTGCCAATATGGTAAAAAGAGTCAGAACTTACTTAAATTTGAGGATCCTGTTGTTACTACTTGCACTATTGAGGGTTTTTGGATGGTTTGAGTCTGTGGCAGTGTGTGTTACAAATAAATCTAGTTTAATTTATGCTTCAAATACAATTAAACAATTTAACAGTTCCCTCTGTTTTGTGGAAATCCAAAATGGGAAGAGATAAACATGGACTATGGTAGAAAATGTGCGTGCTGATGGAATAAATTTATTTTTTGTTTGTTCTAGAGGATCTTTTATAGAAGTTTGATAACATGGACTTATTTTTGAGAGTTTGATATTTTTCATTTTGACTGTCTTTTGTAACTACTGCCTTTTCATGCCAATAGGTGAATTTCCTAATCKGTTTCATACTTGTTTCTTGAAGGAATAAATTGTGAGGGAGAAGCTTTGGGATTGTAACTGGGGTTCCAGGGATGTACATACAGCCTTGTAACTCAGTTGAGGTCACTTTTTTGGGCTGACTGGGTTTTATGCCCTCTCTGGAAGCATCAGTTAGTGTAATATCCTGTAAATACAGATGATTTCAGGCAAATACAGATGATTTCAGAGAAAAACAGCTTTGCCTCTTTATGTGGGAGAAAARCAACATGTATGGGTACAACTACCCTTGATATTGTCTCATTCTCAGATCTCTGTGTTCCTTGTGCATGTTCCCTCTTGCCACTGTGTATAAAACCTTAATTTGTCTTGTAGCTGTTGTGACCTGGGCAAGGTGATCTGTGTTGCTTTGAGAGTTTTATTGAAGGACTGCTGAAAATATGCCTGCTGACTTTGGTGCTGTTGGCTGAAAACCAGGACTGAGGAAGGGGAAGCCAAGCTAAGAGATGATCAGGGTTCAAGTGTGACCACGAAGAGATGAATTGCTACACATTTATAAAGGCATTTGACTACTGTAAGCAATTTCAAGCATGCCTGATGTGGGTTAAATTCATGTCAAATGTCAATTCATGTCAAACATGATTAGTCCTGACAAGGTTTTAGAGAAACGGGTAGAAGAGTTTATTCTGTATAGGAAAAATATTATGGAGCACTTCAAAATGAATTTCTGGGTGATGCAGTAGAGAATCCACTACCTAATCAAGAAACCTTTCCTGGGTGAATTTTAGTGTAGCATAAAAAGGTTTTCAGATTGTTTTTTCACCTCTGGCATACTTCCGTGCTGGTTCCAGACCAAAGCAGCATTGCCTCCTAGCTCTGTGTTGTGCTCAGGTATTTCCAGTTTTATGGCTGTTAAAGATTTCCACTGTGCTCTCACATCTTCAGCATGTCCTAAATTCCTTGACATTCCCTGGTAGAGCAGAGAGAAGGTTGCCTAACCAGCTGCCTTCCAAAGTGGGGTGTTTTCCAGCATTCAGAAAATAGCGCAAGCATGAGCTTTGGGCACCTCCTTGAGAGAATCTGTGTTGGTGAGCTCATCGCTGCAGTTAATTTTAGTTCGTGTGTCTGGAAAAAAATTTGGAAGCAGAGATGAAGAAGTGGTACAATGAGGAATAGACAGGGAGAAATTCTAACTGACTTTTAAGGTGCATGGAGTGAAGCTTGGCATTTTTGTGCAGGCAACCCCAGCTGCCTACTCCAKCAAGCAGTACCTGCTCTGAATAGTGCGGGGGAAATAGTTAAAAACGACACTGGGAAGATTCTCTTTGAATGCCATGGTTTAATCTGGGCAAGACAAAGAAAATTTTGCAAGAGTCACAAAGATACTATAAGCAGCTCTTTTATGAGCAGGATATTGAGAACACCTTCCTTACCTGTTGAGTCTGCAACTTCTTCACTTGGTCAAACCTGTTTCTTTCAGAGAGAGAATGAATGTGAGTCATGGCTGCATTTGTGTCACCTTYCATGAGAGGCTTTGATCTTTTATCTTACTCATGCTAATTTCTTTGACAGTGGTTTTTGAAGTAAAATCAGTGTACATTTGTTGTGGGGTTTAGGGGTGGGTGTTTTTTGTGGTGGGTTGTTTTTGAGTATTCAAAAAGAGGTCTTCAATTAGAAATGTTATTTAGGGGGAAAACTGCAGGAGTTAAGTACAGGGCAAAGAACAACAAGCACTGTACTTAAAGGCTGTAAATGATGAGGGGCTGTTGAGGCTTAATGGGCTCAGAACCTTCCTTCTAGAATGAGAATTTGTAAAATAAGGCTGCACACACCTATTCCCTGTGTGAAGGAGTGATCCAGCTCTGCTGTACTGGTTTGGGCCTGCTTGCCTAGAGACTGCTCTCAACTTTGCAGCTTGATTGCTTAAGAGGRTAGTCATTGCCAGGATAGGAGTTCCGAAATCTGAGCAAGAGTAATTTGAGAATTCAGGGCATGGATTGTTTTTTGACTCATGGAAGCAGAAGAGAAACCAAAGTTAAGCTTCTTGTTGAAGTGCCCTAAATGTTAAACTGTAGCACTCACCTTTTCTCTCAGAAGGCCAACATAAGTTAAAATGAAGTGGAATAAACACTTGTATTTTAGACTAATAATATGCTTCAAAGCATAAAGCAACACTCGTTTCTTTTCATCTGTGGGAGGAGTCCTGTTATTATGTCTGTTRCGGCAGTGAAAGTGCCTATTTTTTCTGAGCTTCAGAGAGCTATCTTGTTRTATTTTTGTCTCTTYTATTTTTCTATGGCATCTGGATRTTTAATCACTTTTCTTWTYWWRAWAAGATCCACMAAATATTTTTGTTTGCTCATTTTTTGAAAGGTGTCTATCTCGTATCTAAAACTTCAGTRTCTTTCTCATCTGACATCATGAAATAGCAAGTGCTTGTGAAACTTCTTCCACAAGTGTTTAGCATCCCTTTTGATGAGTATTTGCTCAAACAAAAWCCTTATCTTTGGGAGCAAGAAAAGCAGTCAGTTCCTTTTGTGTGAGTCTTTTTACCAGAACCATGTAAAACAATGGAGGACATTCATCAGCAAAGTTAATTTATTGCTTTAGGACCCATGATATTGTAGTTACAGAAATTACCCAATGAAGCTGTGCTGAAGGTGRGGTTTAGTGAGATTTGTATTAAGATTATTAGGTGTGTTGCACAACACTGTCCATGTGATTGTAGCTTTCCTGGGCGGTGGTGCAGGTGGTGAACTTAGAGTTTACAACAATTTACAACCAGTTTAGGACCTCGTCTTTCAAGTGCAGTTCAACAGGTGATAGCAATAAAATGCTGGCTTAGCAGTTCGTGTTGCTTTGATTTAAATACAGTGTCTCTTAGGCTTTTCACTGTTTTGTTCCACTTCTTCTTTAAAACACATGAGTAATGCTGGGGTGGAGGAGCCTTGGCAATTAATTATGTTACCTCGATTATAAATGAAGAAGGACTAGCACAGAGGGAAAAAGTAAACATCCTTTTTGTACACCACTGCTTAATTKGAGTGTGTTCTTCCATGCTAAACGATGAACTTTATGGTTGGTGTGGTCAACAGGAAAAACTTGTTTTAGGCCCCAGGGTGTGAGTACCTGCTGTGAAGCTCTTGAGGGTTTTCTTTTTTACTTTCTAAATTTTTTTTTCTCCCTTTTTTAATAATTTGAGATTACACAAACTTTAATGGTTGTGTTGACTTTTTTGCTTTGCTGAGAAATAGTGCATTATACCAGTGAAGGAAGGAACGAGTGAAAACTGTACTACTTCATAAACACAGCTTTGTATAACTGAGATTTACTACTTTTCAGACCAAAATATTTAAATGAATTTGGGTTAGGGAGATGAAACTTTGATCTTTTCAGAAGAAGGTTCAACACTAAGATATAACAAAAATCCCTCAAGGCAGGAAGTAATTTCGTGAACGGGAATGTGTGTTGGTTTTTAACATGGAAAACGGTGTATCACCTTGGTACCTACCAAAAAATAAGGATAAGTTGAATTTATTACATGACAGCTCATAAATTAAAAKAAATGAAAACAGCAGCAACAACAAAATTAAGGAAAGAACAAGAGCAGAAGGAATGTTTGACTCAATGTGTAGTGCTAATAAAAGTTCAGCATTAAGGATTTTGAGATTTTAGATTTGTTGTCTGGGTAAGGGGGGTAGGGTCAAGCATCTTTCAAGACTTTTGGAAAATGCACGTTTTGGACTGGCTTGCACTTTGTAGCTGGATGCTTCTGTTAGTAACAGTGTTGGTGATGTAAAGCTTTATTTTCCAGTACMTGCCAAAAAAGGGATAGTTTGCATGTATCAGTCTGCTTTAGCTCTCTRAATGTCTACATGTACCTATGTTAGTTGGACCATTCTTAAAAGATTAAAAAGCAAGCCCCTTCAAACACAAACAAACCAAATCCAAATGCACCAAACACAAGGCAATAATAACCCCCCACCGACCTATAAAATTCCAGTCTTTGTTTTTTTTGTTTAGAAAGTTATTTGTTGGGGAATGTTGGGGGGCAGGAGAGAGAGATAAAGATAAGAATTTGGGAATGAAGAATTCAAAAAGAGTGTGCAGCAAGGTATGATAAATATTGAATCAACTGGCAGAGTWTTTTAGCATTTTTAGTATTTGGGCTGGAGTATTTGGGCATTTTTATGTATTGTGTACAGCCCACTGTTCCCATGTAATTGTTCTGAAGGTATTTCATCTGAAGTGGTTGGAGTGCATCAGTRCAAGTGAAATGAATGCAGAACTTCTGAAATAATGAGGTTCAGTAGCTGTCAAAAGTGGTAGCGAGTTCAGAACTATGTAAAGTCATTCTTTGGGGTGAGAAGRTGCTTCAAGTGGCAGWTACAACCTGAAACACTTGGTGGTTTGCTGAAGGAAGTCTCTAATGTGAATATGGCAGAAAATGGACTACACTGAATCAACGTACATAAATGTTACATAAATCAATGTAAAAGAACCAATGTAGGGGAATAATCATTGGAAACTGCAAGCTAAAGGAAGCTGAGCTGATGCCTTAATGAGTCTGCTTTCAGGTAGACTTAAGCATTTTGTGGTGGTTTAAGATGTTTCCTTGCTTTGATGTTAAATTTAAGATGTTACTTTACCTCTCCACTTTTACCAAAGATGTTTTGGTGTCATCGTCTCAGGAAAGACAACACAGCAAGGATGTGCCTGTTTTTCATAGCATGTCGTAAAGCAAATCTATGGCTTACAGTTCACAAATTAGCATGTATTTTAGTGTGTGTTAGATCTTGAATTGCCAGAGTGCATCCCTGAGCTGTCAGGTTATCTATTTATAGATATTCTGGAGGAAGGGGATGTATAGAAATGTATTTGGAAGTCTTCTCATAGCCTCAGGTAACCTGATGGAACTAACATTTCTGCGGTTTTTTTTCAAAAGTAGACAGGCATCAATTGTGTATATATTTTGTGAGAGGATTTTGCTCATTTGTATTTTATCTTTAATAGATATCAACTGGCATCTTAATTAATTAGTTCCAGATCCTTATCAGCTCTTAATTCRAGTAGCTCTTAGATGTGAAAATACTGAAGTGTCTCACTTTTTCTTCTGAGAAATGTTAGGAACATAATTTTGCTTCTGCAAGAATTTCAAGTGCTAAAAATATAAAATCCTGGTAATTTTAAGGCTGGTAGCTGCAATATGCATGCATGTTATCGGTATGATTAACAGCCACCTTCTTATCTTCCCATCTACTTTAAAGAGAATCTCTTGGAAGTCTTCTGTCAGTCAAAAACTAATTTATAAATTAAGCCAGAATACTGAAGTCTGCATTTGAATTTTACTGCACCTTGGGGGCAAGAGGAAGAGCCCTTTTAATTTAAATCCACATCAAAGAATTCTTTCACAAATTGTCCGGAGTCAGTATGGTCACAGCTTGACATTCACACTTGTGACAATGAATAATTCGCTATCSTGGTTTCTTATGGAATTAGAGAAAAAGATAAGATTTAGCAGCCCTGTGGATTTTTAGCGGCTTTTAAAAGCAGGAAAAAATAAATCTTCTAATTTTTTTTTCCTTGCAGTCATGGTTACACCTTAAGAATCCCTTTTATTGAAGACTAGTTTTCAGATTTTTGGGATGGTTTTGAGGTATGCGTAGTGTTTCCTTCTCTGCTCATTGGCTGATAAASGTGCCCCATCTGATGGGCTGTTCATGGTCTGTGAAAAGCATATTAACTTTTTTTTAATGCCATCATATTCAACTAAAATGTCTCAAACAAAAACAAATATCTTGCCACTTGTTTTCCTTAAAATCTTCTGGGGCTTTGTTTTTCTTTTTTTTTTTTGAAATAATGTGACATTTCCTCATTTTTTTAAACAGCCTGACTGCTTGTGTGTTAAAATTCTTCTTGCTACAGAAGTGAGGATAAGTTATTCTGTGTGGTTGTTTTACCTCTGAGTTTTATTTTGAGACCAGCAGAATTACCGTGCAAGTTTGGCCAGCTCCCTCTGTTGGAAACTGGAGAGATTTCTGTGCTGTGCTGAGCATCTCTGTGAGCTGGAGCACTCATTCTTCCACAGATCATTCCTCCAGGAAATGTGTGCCTGCGGCTCTACTCTGTCAGCCAAAAGAGGCCATTGAAGGAGAAATAGTAGCTTAAATTTTCCTTTTCCTGTGCTTTGTTTTAGGTGATAACCTGTKAAAGCAATTTGTAGCTCCTCAGGAGTTTTTCAAAACCAAACCTAACCTGGAGTGTGTAGTGTCCTTGGCACCAGAGGTTTTACTTTTAAAGTTCTGCTCTCCTCTACCTGCTGCTGTAGCCAATTACTGTTAAATGTGCATATTATGATCTTTTAATTGCTCACAAGGTTTTAAAACATGCCATTACTTACTTATCACCAGGAAATGGACAATAGTCAAAATAATATAATCAGTTTCTGATGTATTTCCCTGCTTTTATTCCCATCTGTTCAAAAATTTTCATGGGTTGTGACTGTGCAGGATTTTAAATGTTTTGTGATGCTCCTTTTTTCAACTAGTGAGTCTTTTAATTTACATTTCTTTCCTTTTATAAAAATCTGGTAGTCTTTGGTCTTCCATTCTCAAATCCTTTGCTGCTGCTTTCAGTATAGAAATCTCCTACTTTTGAAATTCCAATGCCAATTAAGGCAACAAAGTTAAAAATCTTACTTTTTTAAACATTTACCTTGCAGACTATTAAAATTTTTCATGGAGGCCTACTTTTTTTCTCTTTCCTATTTTAGTAGCTCCTAGTGGCCTTTACAGCAAAGATGGGTACACAGAATTACACAGCCTGTCACTGGATGTTCATGCTTTATTTGAATATTTCATGTAGAAATGGAAAACKAATCCACTATCTATTAAGTTCATAAAGACTGCCAACATTAGTTTTGTTTTATAGCAAAAGTGACTATTGTAGCACACTCAGCTGTAAAAATACAGAACAAAAATATAAAATACGTCATATTGTGTCATTATGGATCAAATTGCTGAAATATATCAGATTATATTGATAAATATTGCTTTATCAGTGGACCATTTTTACAAAGCAAACTGACTTTTCTTTAAAGAATTTACTTCAAACAAGGGAGTTGTRTTTAAACAGAGGTGCAAACACAAACTCTGGCAACTCAGTTCCTTAAACAATTGTGATGTGAGCCCCAAAGGCAGAAAGGGCTTGGCTGAGTTACTGTATGGAAAAAGGGTCCCTCCAGGTCTGAAATGGACCCATGGCTCAAGTTACAGCTGTCACACGGGCAGCTGTTGGGTTGAGTTTGCAATGTCTGCTTTATGCTAAAGTAGAATCACTGAACTGCAGTGAKTTGGACCCTGGACACAAACTCCCTGGCCAGTTACGCATTGCTGGAAAGCTCTTGGAAGCAAGAGCAATACGCAGTTGTGTTCTGCAAGAAGCACATGGAACGTGTTTCATGGTAGAATATATTTATTGGAACCTTTCAATTTTGTAAATGAGAAAATGGTTCTGGTTTCATCTTTCTCAATACAGAAACTGGGCTGAAATAAATCCAGAAGGGAAACTTCTATGTTGTAGCCCAAATAATGCCTTTGCACCAAAAATTTGCTTGTGCTRTGTTCTTGGCAATTACTCTGTGTTTAAGTTTTCCCTGTAAACATTTGGATTCAGTAACTCTTCTGATATGAGCAGTATTTTCATCTCATCAGAAGTCAAAACATATGAAAGCTTAAAAATAAAGAAGTCTGTTACCAAAAAAATGAGTTTTGCTAAAGATGTAGTTGAGAKATAAGAACCATAACAACTGAATCTAAAATCTGTTATTATCTGGGGTTATTTGTCTTTTCTGCTCAGGAATTAGAATCTAATTCTTCAACTGCTTAAATGTGAAGAGTTTGTTAGGATAGGTACTAACTCAGTGAAATCTCTTCTTGCCTAAACCATGCAGAAAATTCATCACCATGGCTTCTATAACTTTCAGAAATTTACCGTTCCCCTGAAAAATGGTTCCCTCTTAAAAAAAAAAAAAAGACCCTTAGTTTGTACTTCTGATCTTCATTTTCAGATTCACTGCACTTGCAGATTTTAACATCCTAGACTTGGACGACAGTTGGAAATCTAAAGACAACCACATGTAGAGTACTTTTATTCTTTTAAGCTTAGATATTCCTGCCAGGTGTTCATCTCTGCTTTAAATCCTCAGTTAACCTACTCTGTTTCCCATTCAAATTCTAAGAATTTGTCACATTTCCTTACCTCATGTGAGTGCATTCGCTTCCCTAAGACCCTCCAAGTTTCCACATGTAAAGAATGGCCAGAATGTTAATAGCTGTTATGGTAATAAGAAATTTATGAGAGTCACCCCCATCCCTCATTATTTCAATRTTTATTCTTGCCAGTAAAACACTTTTTGTTAATTTTTTTCTTGTTTTGATTGTTGGCTGATGGCGAATCACATTTGAAAATGTCATTGTTTCGAGGGTTGGACTGACAGTGTGTTTGGGTGTTAAACAATTCTGGTTTGTTATAAATGGAAATTGAAAAGAAGTGATAAACTTAAAATGCATAGCAACTTGTAGTTGCCATGGTGCTTCAACTTGAAGTAATTTTCTTCAATATTAAAATGCTTTTGGGGTATCGTCATTGCTTTTAAGTAGTCACTTTTTAAGAAGGAAATGGCTCTGGGGAGAAGTAATAAGAAACTATTTTGGAATATCTAATGTGCCAACCAGATAAGGAGTGTCAAGAAAAATCCTCAGTGTCCTAGAATCTGCTCRGGGTCTGGTTGTTTTGGCAAGGGAGGCTTTTATGGCACAACTTCACACCACTAAGGACTGGTGGGTTCCTGCAGATGGCYCCTCACTCGTGGGGGTCATGAGTCAGTTCTTCAAGAAACAAATAGGAAGTTGAGTTTGTCAAATACTGAGTCAGGGGATAGATCAATCCCCAGTGTGTCCTGAACCTTTGTTTCAATCCATTGACGTTTGCTTGTCCTTCCCCTCCCTTTTATCTGCGATGCTCATGTACCGGTAATTCTTACTTCTRTGATAATCGAAAATATTCTTTGACTGGATGTGCCACTTTGAAGACTTAGAGCTTTTCCCATACCTCCGCTCAGCAATTTTCAATGTCAGAGCTGTTTAAGTGTTAGACTTGGGTCCCCCATGTGGACCTGAGCTGCACTACGGCTCTCTCCCTTCCCAGCCCAACTGCTGCGCTTAATCTTCCTTTTTCCTGCCCKTACCAGCTCTCTTGGTTTCAAGTGAGCACCTTCCATATGTTCTTCTTGCCCGGGACCTTTGACTTCTTAACAAAATGAAAAAAAATTAAAGAATTCTAGCAGTTACTAATCGTTTTATGTTTTTCTTGGAAATAACGAAGGCTTTCAGAAGCCTCTGAAGTGGTGCATGACTTTGATGCATAAGTAGTAATAGTCCCAAACTGGCAGCMTAGAAACTGGCTGTTAGTGAATTTGTATTGAATTTCATTTAAAGAGTTCTAATACTGAGCATTTTTTTCTCTTGTCACTTCAGCTGCATTGCATATAAAAATCAGCAAAAAGTGTCTCAGTGAATAACTGCAGGAAGTTGTTGGTTTTCATCTTTTTCCATAAAACGCTTTTTATTTTAAAGATGTAACATCTAATTTTTAAAAACTGAAGTTGAAATCTCCCTCCTTGCTGTAGTCACACAAAAATTGCAGCTGGTAGAATCTTTCTGTTCAGTGAACAGGGCAATTAATACAAGTTGCATAATACAAACTTCAGATTGCAGCTCTGGCTTCTTTTAAAGCGCTTGCATMGTGTTTATTCAAATAATCAATGTTGTGTGAACCAAACATGTCAGTTAACTCAAAATGACCATGTTCAGAATTAATTTGTGCCTCCATATTTTGACTTCTGCTATGTAGCTCTGAAACTCAAGGTATCTGCAGAAAAAAAGTTACAGAACTCATAGGTTAAAAGTTTTCCGTCTGCCTTCAGTTYGGGTTCACCGTGATTCTTAGGGAACCATCAGTAGGGAAATGAAATTGCTTGTGTTTCTAGGAATAAAAAGAGGTTGCCTTGTGTGCTCTTTGGATTYTTTTGGTTGGGGTTTTTTTGACTTGTAAGCAACAAGCATCTTTCTTTTCCAGTTAATCACTGAAAACATAACAAACTAAATATAAACAAAACAAACTAAATATAAAATGTGGATGTTTTGAATGCCTTTATTTCAGGCTCAGGCATAATAGGACAGTGATCTTCTTAACACTAAAAGATGACCTTTTCTAAGCAGCATCCTGCAACTGTTCAAAGGTCCCTAATGGGCAGAGTTGGAATTCAGTCACAGCTTTATCCCTGATTCCCAGGACAGTAGGGCAATGGGTTATTTACTYTTGCTAGAAAGCTCTCTGCATTCCAGCAAAGTTTTGCACAATTTCCTGTCAAAAACACAGCAACAAAAGTTTGCATATTTTGCGTCTCCATGTTGTGTTATTTAGCTGGGGAATGATTTGGGAAGCAATCAGAAAAGCAGTAGTGCAAACTGCCTTCTGAAGAATGCCTTTTTGACCCTGTCACATCGCTTCAGCGGGTTGTGATGAGAGCCAGAATGTTAATGTTTTGCTTCTCAGTCGAATGCTCCACCAGCTCAGGAGCTCTGTCCTCGTTTCCAGAGTCAGGAATAAATCACATCACTTCAGACAGCAGGTCGGTTTTTGAAATGTGCCTTCAGATTAGTCTTTCTGTCTGTCAGCAGTCAGCATAACTTAAGTCGCTTTTGACTCAGTTAAGGTGACGTAACCCAGCCGCACGGTGGACGTAGCTGAGCAGCTTGAGATGATTTGCCTGCCAGCAAATCCTGCTGGAACCTCCACGTCAACAACACTTGAGTTGTTATTGTAAATGGGATCGTGTTTTGAGTTGGAATTCCTGAGGGATTTAACCTTGTAGCTTCAGGCACCTCAGAAATTATTTCAAAAGGGACACCTGTGCTGACACTTACACCGTGGCTGGTTTTTGAAAGATGTAGCATACCTACCAAAAGTGGTTAAAGCAGAGTGAAAGATAGAATTTTTTACATGTTTTTGAAACCTTCTTCACTATGCCTCAGTTCTGCTTTCACCTCAAAATTCCCTGTCCAGTTCCTCACTGGTAGTTCCTGTGTTTTTATATTTCAAGTGTGTTACCTCAAGCACCCTCGATTGTGCTCGATTTTAGGAAGGGAATACACGATGGCTCCTCTGTGCTGCTGCTGTTGTGSTGAAGCCCATAGTTTTAAGCACATTCAGCAGCTCCTTCATTACCAATCTGTAATTGTATATTGCACCCTGCTCAATTCTAAATGCTTCTGCAGTTTTTAGCAAGATTGCTTTGTGTTTTGCAGAGCAGAACTGTAAATTAAATCATCTAATTCATGTAGCTTCTSTAGTTGAATACCAGATGCTTCCAAAAGATGCTGCTACTTAGAATTACTAAGAGAAGTTTTTGGGTTCTCTCTTGTTCCTCCTCACYAGCAGATAACAGTGATGAGAAGCAATCTAAAACTGTGTGACTTTGAGTTGCTACCAGAGTGCTGCCACTTAGGCAGTAGATTTTACTTAAAGAATAACAGCTGGGATGTTTAGTCCCTTGAGTTGGCTGTAGCTGCTGTCTGGGAACTGTGGGTCTCYCTGTCCTAAAAGCTGAGTGTGTAATACCCTCCTGATGGGGTGTTCTTGACTAAACTGATCTGCAGGGTTAAGTGCAGTGTGTGCTTGWGCTGCTTTTTGAAAACATGCAGAACTTTTCCGTTCAGGAGGTGAGGGATCTCTCCACATCAGCGTCAGAATTGCCATCAGCTTCAGGATTCTGGTTTTATCTGCTCTTTGGATCCCTGTGGCCCTCTTGTGTAACTCTTTTTAAACAAAAGCCTGTTTCGACATTTCCTAAGTGTGTTCAAGCTAGTTTTTGAAATAAAAATGATGCCTTGAGGAGGCTGCTGCCAGTGCCTTTGGGCTGTCACCTCAGATTTGTTCCATAGGAAGTAAGACCTTTTAACTGACGTGAGGTTGATTTTTATTTGTTGTTTGTGTGCTCTTGAGGTACCACCTAGAAAAGATGCCAGAGCCTTCTTAATGTCAGAAAAGGGGTGAACGAGTTTTATTTCTCAAATCAGCAGTAATCATGATCTCATAAGTAGTGCATGAGGAGTAATATTCTTAATCTGTGTGAAATGAGAGGCAGTTTTGGATGAACTCCAAGGAAGATGTTACCTTTAAAAATGAAATATTTTGTTCTAATCTTTATTTCCTTTGCAAGGAACCTATAGATATTGTTACGATTTCTCATTCTTAATATTATAATGGTATCAAGAGGAGAGAGTCTTTTCTAAAAGTAAGTGAAATAGGAAGAGGCAAACTAATGCAGGAGTTTGTCTGACACAAAAAAAAGAATGTCCTAACTTGGAGAAGTTAAGGAAATTGTTGAGATGTGAAACAAAAAGTGAGAATTAAGAACTCATATTTGAAAGCATTCAACTTTTTTTTCGGTACTTTTGTATTGGTAAAATTAGATCAGTACCACTGTTGCTCCTTTGCAAAAATGCTGTACCTACAAATTAATATTAAAAAAGCTTGATTAATTTAGTGTTCATTACAGTTACTTAGTATGGGATTATCAGTAGTTATAGAGGGAAATTATTTGGTATTAAAATATTTAATCAATGTAAGTTCTTATTAAGAAAATAAAGTATGAGTAAAGGAACAGATATTATTAGATCCAGTTATGGATTTGATGCCTGTTATGAGGCAATAATTCTATATAGCAGTTGAAAGCGCATTTGTGTATAGACCATTCTGTGTCCCTCATGTCCAGAAGCATCCTCGTGGCTTGTTTGCAGTTCTCCTACTGCTGCATGTTTCTTCATTCTCTAGAAACAGCAAGGAAGATACCTCAAAAACACTCTTATTGGCCTCATTCAAGGAAAAAGCAGAGCAGTGACATAAGTGGTGCAGATGAAGAAAATGTTTTCAATGTTCATGCAATGATTGTTGCTCTGGAAGGAAACTCTGTGGCAGATTTTTGGGGCTTGTAGGGTAGAGTAAGTATTTCTCTACAAAGGGAAGGTTTATTCCCAAGTTGTAAGTGCTGTAGTGACATGTTTGCTTTGTTTAAAAGCAAGTATTGCTGCTATTCTAAGGTCAACAGATTTCCTTGTTGCAAGATTACTTTCAAGGCCATATGTAATTAATTTGCTTTCAGAAGCATCTTCATTTCCCTGTCAGCAATGCAGTRGTTTTATAATGAGAAGTTGCTAATTCTTAGGTCCTTGCTGGAGGACAATCTTGTTGCACTTGCCCACTGTTCTGTCTTGCCAGGATTTGTTCATCCTGGATAGAATTTGTAACTCAGTCTTAGAGGTGGCTCTACACTTGGTTTTTCTTACATTGAGGGTGCTGCATAGATGCATCATCAGCTGTAGAAATTAACTAAAAATACCCCTAATACTGAAATATTGAAGATATGAAGTGTCCTTGTTGAGGTAGTTTCGTCCACACTAGTGGTTTCATCCACGCTGGGAATCTTGGGTTGTGAAAGCCAGGTGTCCCCAGTTCTGTTTGACTGGATACCTGATTAAGGTGACTTAGATCCCTGTTAAAGGCAGTCATGGATTTCAGAATATTGCAATTTCTGCTTTCTTCATCAGTCACATCAAATGTACTGTAGAAAATAGTTAAAAGGTTGTAAGTTCATGGGGGCACTGTATTTAAGCAAGAATAATCAGGTGAAATCACATCCAGCGAGTGCAGACTTTGAGATACCAAAACAATGCAGGACTGTGGGAGAGTCAGGAAAACTCAACCTGTAAGGAGAGATTATGTAGAAAAATAAAGAAAAACTGGAAGGGACTGTAACTCCAGGATTGCACTAACAGCTACAGCAAAGGGAGAGTGGTTTTCTGTGTCTGGTAGGGACAAGTGCTGATGCTCTTAAGCTGGAATGGGGAAAAACAATCTGAAGGGAAGAATGTCCCTGATAGTTTTATAAACCCTGGTGGGACAGATTACAATGACAGGATGTGTTTGTGTACAGTTGTGGTGCTAACATGCATTCAAATAGTTTTGTTTTTTAAACATGTGATGAAAATCTGGCTATAGCCTAGATTTATTGGCTAAGAATGTGCTATGCATGAGCATTTTTGTTTTTATTCTGAAATCTTTATGTCACTTTGGGCATATGTTAAACTTTCACATTGGTTGTTGAGCCTGGTGTTTGGTCAGTTTGGGGATTTTTTGTTTGTTTTTTTTTTGACGTTGCACTCTGCATTTTAAAAGACTTTACAAATGCATGTTACTCTCAGGATGGATTTGTTTGCTTTCCATAAGTCATTCATCCATTGCATTCTGTTGCATATTGTCTGCATTTTGGTCTGTTTCTTTCCTCTCTCTGAATTTCAATCTCTTTAAAGTAAGAGGTTTTATTCTATACTTACATGTAAGATAAAGTGCTAGTCCTTGACTAAGTTTCCCTTTATCACGTGTAGTGTACAAATCAAAATACCACCTGGTCTCTGGGCCAAAAAAGAGATTTTCTAAGTAAAAACTGTAAGGGAGGTGTATGTGTAGCCTGTGTGTGTTTGTAATGGTATCAGGGTATCAGAGCAGCTGTGTTATGTGGTTTTCTGTTATTAAAGATTAAAGGTTATTAAAGATTGGAATAATATATAATGTAAGTTTCTGTTTTTAGGAATCCTCATTTCTTTGTATGCTGCACTAAGTGTTTCCTTTGGGGAGCCACATTTTTTATTTTCCTTTGTTCATCTGGTTACCAAGTTTTTGTATGTAAGTTCTCCATCTGCAGAGAATTTTTTTTTTCTTTTGGGAGTTAATGCTGTTTTTCTTATAAATACATATGAGCAGTGGCTGAATAGGCTGTCTGGGAAACCAGTGAAGAGTCTTTTAGTGCTTTAGTATCCAAGAGTTACTTTCTGTGATTGTTTGCAAAATTCTTGATGGAAAGTGCAGTCAGTTCACTTGAAGTGTGATGTTGACCTTGCTGTGATGTAATTGTAGGGCTAGAAGGGTTGGTATTGAAATTTGGTTTAATGTCTGAAGTGCCATTAGAAATTAAATATGTGATGGAGTGTGAAAATATTCTTGTTGGGAATAATAGATTTTTTTTTTATTTGTTAATAAACTAGTTAAWTGGGAGTGCAGGTGCTGACATTAATATTGATTTAACATTATTTTTTAATAAGTGGAGGTGAGAAAAGCCCCACAAGCATCATTTTGTTCTCATAAAAGATTATATTCTAGTTTCAAAACAATTCTAGTGAATTCCCTAAGTGCATATTCAGGGTAGGATTTTATTGTAATCTTAAGTATTCTGTTTTATTATTACACTGATACCCTTACTCCTATGGAAAAAAGCTTTAAGGCCGCCTTTGGGGTGTTTTGTCCAAGTGGTGTTTTTTTATAGCTCAGTTTTAATTGTCTAGTAAATGGAGGGTTGTTTTGTTTTGTTGTTTTAGTCAATGGTCATCTAGGGTATAACCTCAAAATGGTTGTACTAGGCAGACAAAGGAGACCTGTGTGTGATGAATGTTAAGACCTTTAGGAAAGAGTATGATAAAAATAGGGTATCTACTGGGTGTGTGTAGCTAAAAACTGCACCAAAGCATGCTGTGCTATTCTGGTACTTTATTCTACATATGTGTGGGGGATTTTTTGCTCTCCAGAATACTTTGTGAGGGGAGATACAGAAGTTGCTCCATTTGTTTCTTCTGTTGGATAACATTTGCTTTTCAGTGAAGCTACTGTTCTCATCACCACTCCTTCCATCTCTAGAAATGATGGTTGTTTCCTGTGCAGAAGGAATTTTCTGTATCACTTTTCAGTACTGTTGCCAGTTTGGCTTTCTGCTTTATCTGTACCATTTTTCCTGCATGCCTGCTTCCTGTTCCCTGAGCTGGATTCCAGTTGAACCTCAGTTCTTTTAGACTATTCCATGTTCCTTATTGTCCCTGGAGGGGTACCCAGCTGGAGCAGGGGGATGAGGTTGGATCTCCATGGCTTGTGGAGCTCAGTAGTGAGCAGGCTGGCTGCTGTTTTCATCTCCTCTCACAGATTTGCCTTTTCACTGCCTCTGAGCTGATGTTTTCTGAAACCACAGTGTGGGTCTCCAGCCCTTTTCTGACAGGCAGCACCTATTCCACACCTGATCTTTGTTGGTGCTTCTCTTTAGTGCAACAATCCCTTTTCAATTAATGCACCCCATTCCATTGCAATCTTGTATCTCAGGCACAGGTTATTATGAGTTTTCTCAGCAGCCCTCTTCAATATAATTTTGCCTGTCCTGAATAATTTTGTATCAATTGCACGTTTTTCCTGTGCTCTTCACCTCCTTTTTCAGAAAGCTTAAGAATATCTGGAGTATAGTGGGTTTCATATTCTGCATATTTATGCTCTTACATACACAGGGCTCAGGTTTTGTTTCATTACTATGAGGCTTCTTTAAGGGATCTGAATGAAGGACTTTAAAAAAAAACCCCATATTTTTACAGATAACCATATGGCTCAATATGATTCCATTATAGTAAATGTGCAAGGTGAGGTTTTCCCCTGCAGAGACAATACTAATTTTTTCATGGTATACTTTATAAAATTACAATATCTATTAATTATGTTCTTCTCTGAATGCCTGATAAATATTTTCTTCTTAAAACCTGATAAACACTCAATACAGAAGCTGAACTTGGAAAAAAGTGGAGCATTTAATAGGAGACAGGATCACCATTTGATATCTACATTCTTCCAATACAAAAAAGTCAATTTATATACCAAGCGTCATCATTATGTCATGTTACTAATTATTTTCCTTATTTCCTTAGAATAATTAAAAAAAAATACTAATTTAACCAGGTGTTTTTATTGCATTTCACTTACCAGTTCTCTGAAATAAAACTTGTGTAGTGACATTGCTTTGAGATACTTTTTAACTCTGTAGCCTATAAAGGAACTCTGCGGCACTTCTAAGGGGAGCTTGGTTTCCCCAATGAGAAAAATGTGGCTGGCTATTTTGCTGTGGTTTTGCCTGTCTTGAGTGCTCTTTCTGCATCTTCAGATCAAACCTCTTCTTAAGATTCCGGGAGAATTGTCTGTTTGGAGCAAGCCTCTGTTCGATTTTTGTGCCATATGCCAGAGGCAATCTTTCTTGGCCTGCTGAATTGCGGCTTTACATTTTTGCTTTCCGTACTTGGATCGGGTTCCAGTTTTTGAAAGGTCTTCTTTTCTTGTGGTTTTTATTTAGTGACTTTTATGTTTTAAAGATTACAACTGGATAAGAGTTGGCTGCTGTGTTTACCCAGCAGCTCCTCTGCCTTCCCCCCAGCTCCCTGCTTTCTTACTGCCAACTGAAATAGAAAACTCGTGATTTTCTGGTAGATGGCAGCATTTACTGCCAGTTCTCCTGCCCATCCCGTTGCTCGCTGGAGGAGCTGGATTCACCCCATACGTGGACTATCATGTTAAAGCCAAGGGGGAAGAAGGAGAGGGATTTTTGTCTGCTTCTCTCAGATTTGGAGCAAGCACTGCCAAGGGCACAGTACCTTTTTGGAAGCATTAAACTTGGCTTATGCTCAGCACCTTGGCTCAGGAGTAGTTTTTCTTTTTCAGATCCTGGTTGCATGGAATTTCTCAGAGGAGACTGAGTAAGTCAACCTCTGTGTAAGAGGTGATGATTCTCTGTTGCTTGAGTCTAAATACTGGAGCCGTGTGCACCTACTGTAAATAGAGTGTATGTAAATAGCATATGTTAAAGATTAATTAAACTGAAGTGAGGCTTTGAACATTAAAACCAGGATTATTTTAAAAAGAAATCTGTCATTAATATTGCCATGCTTTAATAGGAGAGATTATTCAGGCTGGTTTAAAGCAGGTGGTATTTTCAGTCTTTCTTTCAAGCTCTCAGTACTCCTTCCTCTTTGCAAACTTGCTACAAGAACACAGTTGATGTCCAGTCTAACATTTTATTTTGGCATAAGCTTAGAAGTGGCGTAGGAGGATGGAAAAGTAATGTTGGAGTAGGGTGTGGAATAAAATTTAATGGGACACGAATGAGGATGGCATGGGAAAAGTAGGTATGTCAGGGTAAAGAGAATTGCAATATTTGGTGTTTTTCCATCCTCCCTGTGAAAAAAAAAGCATGTTTGGCCTCATTGGGTAGCTGTGCTTTAAACCAGTTAGTGTATAAATATCTAAAGGGGAGGGAAGTGTCAAAATATGTTTAAATGTTGCTTTTTATGTCCTTGAGATGATTGAATGTAGGGGAGGGAATGGAAATAGTTCATTGCATTGTGGAAGTGTTGACTTTTGTGTCCAAACCAATTCCAGGAACATATTGAAAATGCAGCTAAAATCTGTTTATCATGTTCTTCCTGTTAGCAGAAATATTTGGATTTTTTTTGCCAGTCATATCAGACACTTTAAAATTGTCAGAATATAGATGGAAAATCTTCTAAAGTATTTTTAATTCACTGATTGGTAAAAGCTTTAGCCTTTATGGAAGAGCTTTGTAATACCTGTGCTGTGAATGTTAAATAATTTGTTGATTTTCTGATGGAATCTCTTAAATCCCTGCATTTTTGGTCTATAAATCTGCTGGAACTGACCAGATCCTTATGTGTTTTGAAGGCACAGGTCACTCACTGGTGGTTTAGGAGTTTATCAGTGTCACTAAATCAAATCATTGATCCAGACAAAGAAAGAGTGACTTTTGTAATGATARCATATTTCAAAGGTGGATTGATCCTGTTATTGCTAATAATAGAAATTTGTGACTCTGTTTAATCCATTCTTGCTCTCTTTCCTTCTCCCTCCTTTCTGTCCCAGCCCTGACCAGATAGCCCAAAGGAAAGAAAGAAGTATTTCTGTCCAGGAAACTCAGTATTTCTGTTTTCCATATTCTTTAGACAAATTCTGTTCTTTGTATAAAAAATTATGTAAAGGATTTATGGGAATAAATCACAGCAGTCCTTTCTCAGTATCTTTGAAACTTTGTATGAAGTTTCAAAATTTGAACCAAACAAATGTCAGAATGTTTGGTTTTGGGATTTTTTTCTGAATAAATTTACCTTGTGTCTCTTTTAATGCTTGAAAGGCTTTTGTGCTTAGGGTAAGACCCATTTCTGTGGCAACCTTCCTGCTCTTGGTGTTCAAGCCAGGAGGAACATTTGAGGCTCGTTTTAATAAATGCAGAGTGTCTTATATTACAAGCTTCCTTTTTTTTTCAGGACAAGCTAAATATTTGGATGGGATTTAGTTTTTATTTGGTGGAGGTGTTGTTATTTTTTTAAAGCTGCATTTGTCTATTAACTTACACTGCAGATCAAGTTACTTCTTTCACATACCTCTGTGAATAAGTTATGTATGTTCCACGTTAAAATATTAATGCAGGATATATTTGATTCCTTGGCACAGGAATAAGATTTTCCAGGTGAAGTGACTTGAGGTTGCAAAAACCATGCCAAGTACAGCGGTGCCAAAGAGGACTAGTTTATGTGTAATTATTCTCAGATGTACTTTGTACAATTAATAATTACATTGTGTTTGCCATCATGAATAAAACCTGTTTTTCCAACTGTTTAGGTTACACTTGTCTGAATCATTTAAATATGTTTTTTTCTGGGATAATGGTAAGAATTCTAGGGAGGGAAGCTGGCATCTGAGTAGAATTTCTTAATGGTTTCAAGGGTGAAGAGGAATTGGGGGATGATTTTTGGAATGGACCTGGTGCCACATTCATCTATGTTCATCTGTGAAAAGGCATAAATGTTCTGTACATAGTTCAAAAGCAGAAAGGTGCTGTGAGAGGACACCAGTGTAGCAGTCAGTTTATCTTTCTAAAGTTGCTTCCAAACTTTAAAACTTGGATGAAATATTTGAGGGTTAATGCTACCTTTGAGCATTTAATAAAATTGACAGCTTTGGAGAAAATGCATGTTACACGCAAGCATAAATGCTGACACTTCATATTTGAGTATCTCTTACCAAGGCTTAAAGGAGCAGAAATACTAGATCTTGTCTTTAAAATAAAAATGTAGGGTTTAAAATTCATATCCAGAAGGAATAAATTTGATAATCATCAAAGGTAACTTCTGTCTTCACACTCAACAGGAAATTCAAATGCCTGTCAGTCAAACTGCACAAATAATTTCTCAAGCACACAAAAATCTGAAACAGTTTGTCTAAAGAGATTAAAAAGAAAAGGAAAAATGTAATACGCCACAATGGAACATTAAAGAATCAAAATACCCCTGTATGTAAGTAAAAGAAGGCAGCTTGACATTCTTTAGTACATCATGTTTGAAATGTGAAATGGCGGTGTAATTTTGATTGATCATACAATAATGGCACTGAAATATCTGTATGTGTGCAGTTCAGATACTTGTCTTTCTAACAAGCTTTTGACAGCATTTTTTTAAATTCATATGTATTCTTTGGGCGATTCTTACATTGGTTGGCAGTGGAGTTCCAGATTATTGCTTATGGAGATGGATTTTTTTACCTCCCATTGTAAAACCTAAAGGAAATAGCAGCTCTAAAATCTGGGAGCAGGTAGGTAAAGGATTTCTATAATATTAGCTTATAACAAACTATTACAGAAAAAGAAAGCAACCAAAAAAACAAACCAACAAAACACACAAACAAACCCTCCCCACAAACAATCCTGTGTTAGTAAACAGAAAGTCTTTAGTAATACACTGAGTACTACTTACCAGGGCGAAAACTTACTTTGAGGAATTGGTGCTATTTTGTCATCAATACATTTATTAAGAGCAGTTGTTTTAAAGCTTATGGTAGAATTAACTTTTTTTATTCTGCTTATAGAATATTTCAATGTTTTGGAACCCTGGGGGTGTCTTGTCTAGTCCAATTTAATCTTGAAAAAAAAAAACCCCACAAGTCTAAACACACCTTGCATCAGAGAGGGGGATCAGGGTTCTAGTGTATTAGCACATTAATTGAAACTTACTTTTTGATAAGGGCATTTTCTTTGTGTATCAAATTTCCAGGTCTAAACAAGGACTGGATTTTAGACC